>NC_046363.1:300000-537392 GCF_011125445.2 Fundulus heteroclitus
AGACAACTCTTCATGATCCTCAACAACCGTGACGAGGAGCTAAACCTGCGTTTCCGGGTGAGAGTGGACGAATTTGACTACGTCTTGTTCGCCACCTCATCCGGCATGAAGTGCTTCGGCTGTGGACAGGAGGGACATTTGATAAAATCGTGCCCAAACAGAGCCGGGGCGGCTCCGTCAGGCTCCGCGGAGCAGCAGCCTGCGGCAGCCGGGGAGCAGGTGGGTGTGTCCGGCGAGGCTGGAGCTCCTGCCGCGGTGGAGGAGTGTGGCGCTACGGGGAACTCCAGCGTAGCCGCGGAGGAAGCCGTGGCGTCGGCTTCGGTCGCTGGAGACCGGCAGGAGAGTTTAGTGGAGGAGAAAAATGTGGATGAAACATCTAATCCACAAAGGAGTGACTGTGTGGTGAGTGAGGGCAGCACGGTGGTGTGTGGTGGTGGGGAAACTTGTGTGACTGGTGAGGAAGTGGAGAATCAGGGTGAGATGGAGCAGGATGGCGTGTGTGAAGAGCAGGAGGGTGTGACTGGTGTGTGTGGAGAGCAGGGAGGGAAAGGTGACGTGGTGGCAGGTGGAGGAGAGGTGAGTATGGAGGAGTCTGTCGTGGCTCCTATGGTGGAGTCTGTGGTGGCTCCTGTGGTGGTTCCTGTGGAGGAGAAAGGCGATGGGGCGCAGTTGATGGAGCAAGAGGTTCCAATGAATTTAAAAAGGCGTATCCATCCATCCATTTTCCAAACCGCTTATTCCCTCATGGGGTCACGGGGGTTGCTGGTGCCTATTTCCAGCGTTCACTGGGCGAGAGGCGGGGTACACCCTGGACAGGTCGCCAGTCTGTCGCAGGGCAACACAGAGAGACAAACAGGACAAACAACCATTCTCACACACACTCACACCTAAGGACAATTTGGAGAAGCCAATTAACCTAACAGTCATGTTTTTGGACTGTGGGAGGAAGCCGGAGAACCCACGCATGCACAGGGAGGACATGCAAACTCCATGCAGAAAGACCCAGGGGTGTACTCGAACCCAGGACTTAGACTAAAGAAAATTATGGGAAAAGTGAGAAAACAATTTTGAATAGAATGATGATCACTAACTTCTTATTATTTTTATTGTGCGTATTTTATTGTGGTGTTGTTTTTAGCCTTTTACCCAACATGGATAATTTTAAAATAGCTTCTTTAAACGTTAACGGGGCTAGGGAGACTGTTAAACGCACCATGATTTATGAAATAGCAAAACAGAAAAGAATTAGTGTTTTATTTTTACAAGAGACGCACAGTGATCTTAACAATGAAGCAGACTGGCGCAAGGAATGGAAGGGAGAAGCTTTTTTTTAGCCACGGCACCTCCCAGAGTTCTGGGGTGGGCCTCCTCTTTTCCTCAGCTTTCACCCCAAACTCTTTTAATGTAGAAAGTATCGTCCAGGGAAGGTGTCTTTTAGTAAAAGCTCAGTTTGATCATTTTAACGTAGTTTTTATCAATATTTATGCTCCTAACGTCGATGCAGAGAGGAAGCGTTTTTTAGAGAAAATTGGGGAGAGGTTGGGAGATTGCGGGTTTGATGATTATGTTTTTTTAGGTGGGGATTTCAATTGTACAGAAAACGAATTGTTAGACCGGAATCATAAAGAGCCTCACCAAGCTTCCCAGCAAGCCATGCAGAAGCTTGTCTCGTCTCACGGCCTGGTGGACGTGTGGAGGAGGATGCACACAGGCTCCAGACAGTACACTTGGTCCCACAGTAAAGAAAACCGCCTCTCTTTAGCACGTATTGACCGTTTTTATTGTTTTAAATATCATTTTAATGTGTTTAAAGTATGTCAGATTTTACCAGTAGCTTTTACAGACCACTCTTTGCTTTTAGGGAATGTTTTTATAACAAACATTTTACCTAAAAGCGCCTACTGGCATTTTAATCTGGCTTTAACTCATGATCGTAGTTTTAGAGAAGCTTTAAGTTATTTTTGGGCTGTTTTTAGACAAAGAAAGGGTGATTTTACTTGTCTAAGGCAGTGGTGGGACCATGGAAAAGTTCAAATAAAACAACTTTGTCAACAGTATACTCTTAATGTCACTCGTGACGTCACCAGATCTATCAGAGATCTGGAGATGAATATAGTGGAACTAGAACATTTAAGTGAGTCCACAGGAAATCGAGAGCATATTGAAGCTCTCAAATCCAAAAGGCTAGTTTTAGCCAACCTGCTGGAGTCTAAAGTCCAAGGCGTGTTGGTCAGGTCTCGGGTTCAGAACATCACAGAGATGGATGCTCCCTCTAGCTTCTTCTTCAGCTTGGAGAGGAAACGCGGGCAGAGGAAGGTGATCCATTCCTTACTATCTGACACAGGGCAGCAGGTGAGTGAACCGGGCCAGATCAGGAGGAGGGCTGTTGAGTTTTACTCCTCTCTGTTTGAGAGTGAGTATAAGGAGAATGAGGAGCTGTTTGGGGAGTTCTGTGGTGGGCTGCCCCAGGTCTCGGAGGAGACCAACGTACAGCTGGAGCGCCCCCTGGGGGTACAAGAGCTCCATACAGCCCTCCTGAATATGCAGGGCCAGAAGGCCCCAGGCATCGATGGTCTTACAGTAGAGTTTTTCAAAGCCTACTGGGACATCCTGGTGGAAGACCTACTGGAGGTCTATAATGAGAGTTTGGCCGCTGGTTCACTCCCGCTTTCGTGCCGCAGGGCAGTCATCACCCTCCTGCCCAAGAAAGGGAACCTGCAAGACATTAAGAACTGGCGCCCTGTGTCTCTCCTCTGCACCGACTACAAGATCCTCTCCAAAGCCTTGGCAACGCGGCTGTGAGAAGCTATGGAGCAGGTCATCCACCGGGACCAGACCTACTGCGTCCCCGGCAGGTCCATGGTAGATAACGTCTACCTAATTCGGGATGTTTTGGAGGTCTCCGGTTCATTGGGTTTAAGAACGGGCTTGATCGCATTAGATCAAGAAAAGGCGTTTGATCGCGTCGAACACGGCTTCCTGTGGAAAACTATGGAGAGGTTTGGGTTCGCCGCTGGTCTCATCGCCAAGATCCAGGTGATGTACAGTGGCATTGAGAGTATGCTAAAGATTAACAGTGGTCTGTGTGCTCCTTTTAGGGTGCGTAGAGGTGTTCGCCAAGGCTGCGCCATGTCCGGGATGCTCTACGCGCTCTCCCTGGAACCCCTGCTTCAAAAGATACGTTCTACTGTTCATGGTTTGGTTTTACCTAGTTTTAATAGTAGAGTGGTTTTATCTGCCTATGCTGATGACGTTGTTGTTTTTACTAAAAACCAGCAAAATGTCGACGTACTGAACGAGATAACCAGAAAACTGTTTATAGAGTCTGCTCCAAAGCGATAAATCGAAGACACTTCGAGAACCGCGCAGTCTGTGTATGGACTGATAGACTTGCTGGTAGAGCACCCCAGTGGAGGACTTTATATAAGCCTCCAATTAAAAAGAGAACTGGTGATCTCCAATGGAGGATTTTACACGGTGCCATCGCCACAAACTCTTTTTTATCCGTTATTAATCGGGCTGTTTTAAATGAGTGTCCTTTCTGCAGTCTGTCTGAGAACGTTTTTCATGTTTTTATGGACTGTAACGGACTAAAGACCATTTTTAGCCTTTTAACAAATGTTTTTAGTCTTTTTGGCACTGTTTTTACTACTTCTTTATTTATTGGAGGAGTGTGCCAAAATAAAAGTAATAAGGCAAAGGCCAGACTTTTAAACTTTTTAATCAGTGAGGCGAAGATGGCTATTTATTTGTCCCGTAGAGACAGACTGCAGGGAGGACCTCACCTTGATGCTGTGGCTCTGTGGAAGTGCAATGTTAAAGCCAGAATTAGGCTGGAGTTTCACTTCCACAGAGCCACGCAGAACATGGAGGATTTTATGCAGTTGTGGGGTTTTAAAAAGATTTTATGTGAAGTGTCTGAAAGAAAAGAACTTCAATTTAACAAGCTTCTTATTTAAGAATTTTATGTAAATGACACTTGGTTTTAACTCAATTGTTTAATTGTTTGGCCTTTTGTAATTAAAGTTTTGTTAAAAGTAAAAAAAAAGTCTTCTTCTTCTTCTCTTTTTTTAATGGCGGTTGGAAAACAACTTATAGGTGCATTACCGCCACGTTCCAGAATGGAGTATGGATCAGACACTCTGCGCTGTCTGGAATGAAGCTGCAGCCGCGGTGCATTCTGAGACGGTCAGTCTGAAGAACGCATGCACGGCTCCTATCTTCGCACTCTGTGCTCCATTAACCAGCCTTGGAAACCGTGACGTCAGACCACTGTTGTGAATTCGTATTCTCAAAGAAAAAATCCGTATTCTCAAGCAGCCGCTGCTGTTTGTGTTCATAAAGAGTAAAGCACAAATTTAAACTTGAAATTTGTATTTATTAGTTATTGAAGTTGTAACTATGTAAACTGTATGTTGTATCTTTTGAATGCGATTTAAATTATTATGAGTTTACAAATGTTTGTTATGCACAACTTCTGACTAATATGGACACAACTATCCTTTTATGTACAAGTCTATTTAGGAAGCTATCTAACCCCATAATAATCAAATTAATAATGAAAGTTTCATTTGGCCTAGTTCTGTTGAGGTCATAAAAACCAAAAAGGACATCCTTCCAAAATAACCTGAAATATTTCAAAAAATTTTCAGCAATAAAATTACAAATGTCAGACCAGAGATTTTGGACAAAAGGGCAATGCCAAAACAAATGGGTTACTGTTTCAACACTCATAGAACAGAAAGTGCAAATAACATCAATTTCTTTTTAAATTTTTTTAACAATATGATCATTAGATGGGTAAAACTTATGAATTATTTTAAATGATATTTCTTTAATTTTATTGGTCAGCAAATATCAGTTGGGTAAGATCCAGACCTTCCTCCAGTCAATGTTTTGCACAAATTTATTCCAGTATGGAACTACATATGGGACTGTAATAGAATGTGTTTTAAACAGATAAACAGAGATCTAATTAATTTATTGTTCTCACCATTGTTATGAGAAAAACAAATCTTACCAACTGAAGTGTCAGTCAGTAATGATAAGGTTAATTGTTGTGAGTCCAATCTTGGTTGAGCTCTATATAACATGCAAACACCTGAAGAAATTGCTCCAAAGACTTTTGCATGATCTGCAGGAGACACAAGAATTTTGTATTCTTCTAGAAACTCTTTATGAGTAAAGAAGACCCTCCTTGTTAAATAATTGGTCAACAAAAATAATATTATTATTAAACCAGTAATTAATAAATAAAGATTTGTGTTTAAACAATATGTCTTTGTTGTTCCAAATGAAATATTTGTTGGGTGAAAAGTTGTGTTTGAAAATAAGAGACCATGAAAGGAAGGCCTGGCGGTGAAAGGCTGACATTTTTATCGGGACTTTATAGATATTATAATTACAGGTTAAGAAAAAGCTCAAACCACCCAGTTTTGATAGCAAGTGACATGGTATGACATTCCAAATAGAGTTAGGGTTTTTAAAGAAGTGTTTCAACCAATTTATTTTAAAGGTATTATTGAGAGTACAGATATCGATAAAGTTTAATCCACCCTTTTCATAGGGATTTGCTAGAACAGACTTCTTTACATGATGAGTTCTATTTTTCCATAAGAAATTAATTAGGAGCTTGTCAATCTCAGTAATATGTTTTTTGTCCACATGGAGAGAAAGAGCTTAATACGTTAATCGTGATAAACCTTCTGCCTTTGACAGTAGGGTTCTGCCTCTGAGGGAGAGATCCCGTAAAAGCCACTGGTTCAGCTTTTTTCTGTTTTTTTGAATAATGGGGTCAAAATTCAATGAAGTTCTTTTTTTTTGGTCCTTAGTAATTGTGATACCTAAGTGAACAAGTTCACTTTTAACTGGGATAATACAAATGGAAGATTTCATGCAGTCCTTTATAGACATGATTTCACATTTATTAATATTCAGCCTTAAGCCAGAGGCCATAGAAAATTTTTCCATGGTATTTATTGCAATAGAGACTTGCTTTTCATCTTTAAGAAAGAGAGTGGTATCGTCCGCCATTTGAGATATAATAAGCTCTCTACCTAATATTTCGATGCCGTTTATCTCACTCAATTTAATGTGATCAGACAAAAGCTGGGCTACCAACAGGAAGAGGTAAGGCGAAGCCGGGCAGCCTTGTCGGATGCCTCTAGAGACGTTGAACCTGGAAGACATACCACCTGATAGTCTGATGCTTTGTAAAAATCTACAAACAGCATGAGCCCACCATCCTCAACCAATTCTGGGTAATCCAAAATATCTAAAATGAGCCTAATGTTATTTCCTATATGCCTTTTGTTCATGAAGCCTGATTGTGTTTCATCTATGATGGAGTCCAAGACAGAACGTAATCTTTTAGCCAATATGAGAGCTAAAATTTTATAGTCGTTGTTGAGTAAACAGATTGGGCACCAGTTAACTAGAAATAATTTATCCTTGTTTGGTTTAGGAATTTGAACTGTTATTCCCTGGGTCAGAGAGGTGGGAAGGTATTTGTTTTCAATGGATTCTATGAAGACTTACAATAAGAAAGGGGACAGTTCAGCAATAAAAGATTTGTAAAATTCTGATGATAGCCCATCACACCCCGGCGATTTGTTATTTTTCAGTTGGTTTATAGCTTGCTGTACTTCTTCAAGTGATATAGGCATGTCACAGTGCTCTCTATCCGTTTCACTTATCATCTTCACTGACAGGGAGTTTAAAAAATTATCAGACGCCGTGGGGCTAAATTGAGAGCTATACAAGTCCTTATAAAATTTTAAACAAATTTTGCGATGATCTTCAGTGATGACTCCATTAATATTTATTTACTAAAACTGTTGTTGGTGGAACGAGATTTCTCTAGACTAAAGAAATAACGAGAGTTTTGTTCACCTTTCATTTTAACCACTTAGAGCGAGACCTGATAAAGGCAGCTTTTGCTTTTTGCTGATACATCTCATCAAGTTTGATTTGTGAGTAAGATAACTGTTCTTTATCCTCCTTTGTCAGGGAGTCAAAATCTCTGCAGGATAATTTTGTTATAATAGAGATAATCTTTAATTCCTCCGCTTTCCTGGCTTTGACTGTTTCGGCACCAAACTTTCTTAAATACTTTCCTATCTCATATTTGAGCAGATCCCAATTGATACCAAAACAGTTTTCTTTATTTGCTTTAGACCAAAAAAGTGAAATCATGTCCCTAATCTTATATTGGACTACCTCATTCTGCAGTGCAGAACAATTGAGCTTCCAAAAGCTTGAGCGTGTGGCAGAAGTATAACCAGCTGAAGTATTAATAGATATGCATATGGCTTTATGATCAGTTAAGGGAGTAGGGCAGATACTAACATCAACATAATCCTTATTTAAACTGTGAGATATAAGCCAATAGTGTAATGATTAGAGGAAAAGGACCCAGAATTCAGCCAGACCAGCAGAGGTTTCTTAAAAAAAGCTCTTTAATTACCAACTCAAAAAACGGGGAAAAATCCAAACAGATTGTAGAACAAAAAGATGACACAAAAAATAAACTAACGAGCAGGGCAGACAAGGCAGGAACAGACCGGACAGACTGGCTCAGGTTTCTGGAGGAAAAGGGGTCAAAAATCCAAAACGCAAACTAACATACAGAATTGCAGGAGACTCACCCATTCTCAACAGGACAACCTGGCACTGATGTCTGGTCTCAGCAGTTTATATGAAGGTGGAATCAGGTGAAACCGGTGAGAGGTGATTGCAGCAGGGGTGGAGTTAGGCAGGTGTGCAGAGTAAGTAATTAGACCAGACATCAGTGCCGAGTAGTGATGGGTCCGGCAACACCGATGCGTCGGCGCATGTGTCGGTCTCATAGAGCGAAACCCGTGTCGATGTGTGTATTGCTCACCGAGCTATATATAGCTCAGTGGTATTGCTACGGAAAAGTCACGTGACCAATACAGCACCTGTTTCGAACTGACTGACGCGCCAAACTGTTTCTGTTCCCTCTAAGCTGCACGGGTGTGCATTCGCGCACAGCAGCGCGCACAGCAGAGCTATGCTGCGCAGTAAAGAAAATCCAAGCTGAACTGTAAACAAAATAACGGTTAATAATGGTTAATTTTTAACCATTTTGCAACTCTGGTGTGATGGTGTTGTACCACAGTCTCGCTCTGTGAGCGCCAGGTGCTGATCGGAGCGCACCACTGATGGATGGGTTCTGCAACGCTTTTTTGGTTGGGCGGGTTGCACTGTGCGTCTGTGTTCTGAGCGTCGTTTCAGAAAAAAACGGCTGATCTACACTGAGTAGAAAGTTGCTACTCTGAGTAGTTTTTCCTCCCTTTGTCATACTCAGCATGTCCGATTTCAGAACAGATGATATCAGTCAGGTAACTAAACACAGCGCCCGATCAACCATTTGTAAAAAAAAATAAAAAAGCCAGTCCTCAAGCATCCTCCTTCACATTATTTATTGACTGTATCTAAAAAAAATCAAATATATGTTTAATTCAAATGAAAATATAAAATAATACAATGCAACATACAATGATTTAAATTGTATTGTGTATACTTGGTCATCAAATCAGTGTCAGTTAACTCTGTCAACCAGGTTGCCTGTAGGGATTTTTAAGGTCCAGCAGGTGTCAGTATTCAGTGACACAGTATCGGCACAGTATCGGCACAGAGTTGCAATGTGTCGAAACGTTTCATGACGCCTCATCGACCCATCACTAGTGCCGAGGCTCAAAACAGACCAGATCAGAAACCAAACTAAAAACAATAACTGTAAAAGAAGTCTCAAAACTCACACTAAGACACAAACCAAAACTAAGACAGAACTCCAACTATGACAGAACCTAAAACACAAATAAACCAAAAAGCAGGGAAAAGCCAACTTTAACCAAATCATAAACAGGAACCAAGACAGAATATTACAAATAGTCGAGTTGTGATTGCCTAGAGCCTGATTTATTGCTCCAGGTGTAAAATTTGCTATTAGGATTCTTCTCTCTCCACATATCTATGAGTTTAAATCTTCTTATGAAGTCAGTCAAGTATGAGTCTGAGCTATTATGAATAGAAGGGGGACTTTTATCAATAGACCCGTCGAATAATGTTAATATCACCTCCTAACACTATAAATGCATTTGGGAATCTAATCAACCAACCTGTGAGAATGTTTTCAATTGACAACAAAAGGTTAATGTTTTCTTTCTTTGTATTGTACCCATAAATATTTGAAACTAAGTAGGTTGAGTCATTTTGTTCAATAACTTGGCAGATAAAATTACCATCTGGGTCACGTTGTGTGGTCAAGACATTTCCATTAAACCTGTTATTTAAAGAGGCTACCCCAGCTGACCGCACCGTTCTGTGGGAGAGCCATATATTATTTCCCCATTGAGACCTCCAAAAGTTAGAATCGTCCTCGTTAAAGTGAGATTCTTGAAAGTAGGTAAAGTCTGATTTGAATCGTTTTGCGAACAAAAATAAAGCTTTTCTCTTAACACTATTACGAAGACCCCTAGCATTTAGTGAGACACTATTATGAAGACCCCTGGCATTTAGTGAGACAATTGACAACATTAATAAGAACAGAGATAAGAACTATAAAAGAAAAAGAACTTATCCTTAGAAAACCTTGGTTAAATACTACTAGTGTTGAAAAGTAGTAGTAGACTGTCGAGATCGGCATCTTATTTAGTATTATAACTCAGCACCATGATGTAAACTTAACATCACTCCCAAAAAGAGGAATAATATTCAAACATATAACCATAAAAGTAAGAAACGAATAAACATTATACCTTTTTAACCATCAGGAACTACATCTGCCTTCCAAGTAACATAAAACTCTGAGATAAAAGGAAAAACCCTTGGATCGAAGCTTGATGAATCACAGATGAATTTCTGACCCGTTCACGAATCCTCTTCCACCCACGAAATAGGCCGTTTTTCCTTCCTCCCGAGCTTTCTTTATGTGCGGCCACAGTTTCTGTCTGTTCTCTCTGTCTTCTTGGGTTAAGTCCTCTGAGAAGCGAAGACCATTGTTTTGGAGAAAATAGTTGTTTTTTGCTGCTTTCCAAACAGCATCCCTGTATCTTCGAGAGATAAATCCCAAGATAACGCCTCTAGGTTTCGACTGATCTTGTTGAGGTTTTCCCACCCGGTGCGTGACGTCTAAAGCAGCAGGGAGATTTTCCTTTTCCTCCGGTAGAATCGCCTGACACACGCTCATTACTCGAGCCCGCACATCCTCCTCCCTGTCCTCTGTCAGCCCTCGGAGTCACAGGTTCACAGGTTCATGGTTTTCACAGCAGACTCCTCGTTCCTTTGCACCCTCTTCTCAATGTAAACCATTTTTGCATTTAAGACTTTAACGTCGCCGAGAAGAGATTCCACCATTTTTTCGAGGTTGTCGCTTCTGTTGTTAATAAAGATCCGCCAAGGAGCGCACTGCGTCGTCTGAGCCGAGCCCGACTTCTCTAGTTGGTTTCTTATGGAGCGGAGGCTTACTTGGCGTTATGGGCAGGGGAGGGAATTCATATGCAAGGCTTGTTTGCTGGTTGCAATCCATTCCGTTGTTGGTATAATCGTGGTCGCTAGCTAGGCAGCTAGCCCCCTTTTTCTAGGCATTATAGGTGTGTTAGTTTAGTCTTTCACTGAGAGTTTGTGGTAATATTTTCTAGTAAATTATTTCAACTGCGTTTGCAGAAACTGGTGGCCAATGTGTGCATTAAAATCAGTTTGATGCGGAGAGCTCGTTAGATTACGGGTAGTCACTCCGCCATCTTGCCGGAACCCGCCACCAAGCTGCAGTCAGAGAGAATAGGGCTTGGGCGTCATGACGTAATTACTTTGCGTGGCCGCCATGTTGATGGCGGCCTACCGCTACTCAGACTACTGCCTATGACTACAGCGTACTGTCCTCCTTCTCAGCCGTGTTTTAATTTGATTAATTTCACGCTAACTTGATTTCAACCATTGCTGTATTGTGGGCTGTAACAGCGCAACACATGATCGCCATGGGAAAAACATAGAAAATGGGTTAACTTTCCACCGCTTTCCTGCCTGGAGGCGCAACCACGGAGAACAAGTGTCAGAGATAATGAAGAGTCATCGGCTCGCTTGGATCGCGGCTGTAAGATGACCGAACATAACTTTCCACAGTATCCCGATGTCAATGGGAGTGTGTTCCCTGCATTTTCATTCTGGTAAGTTAAAGATGCACGGTTTTATTTTATAGCCTACATTGTTTCTTTCCTTCAACTGCAACACCACATACATGCATGAATGTGCGCCCAGAGACGGTTGATATAGCATTTCATCCTCGTTGGTTGATACGGCAGCGGGAAAAGGCTCAAATACGTGAGAAACCCGGAGGGTTTAGGGAGGGTTGGCAGTTAACGTTACTAACTACACCTTTGAAACACATAGCAGCTAGTTAGAAGTACATTACATGCATGAGTGGTTGTTAGCACTAACGGTTAGCAGTTACTAAACTAGCAGGTGCCAGAGCCCGTCTGAGCACAGCTTACCTTTGTACGAATTACTGTGTTCCCACTGTTTGCTGGCTTTATGATCTGCAACTCCTGAACCCATCCATTCGTGAACTGAACATGAGACTCCAAGGACTTGTAGCTTCGGAACTGAAGTATAGGCGCTCACACCACAAACAAGGTAGCCGAAGACCTCCGATATGCAAAACGGTGGCAACAACTCGTCCTCGGTGCTCCACTCATTGTTTGAAACTTCATATGGATCCAAATTATTAATAATGCCGATTTTGTCAACATACCGGTCCCTGGCTTCTCTATTTAATGTGTCCCGGTAAATTGCAGATCGTTTTCGGGATTTTAACATCTTTTTTCTATCTATGTCTCTTGTTCAACAATGCATACTTTCCTTATGTTTTCAGACACTCTGAGTCCAGTGAATTCTCAACTGATTTCCAGATAAAATAGCTGACTGAAAATGTCACCCGTTTAGGGGCTACATGAGACCAATTGATTGAATTAAATGATTTTCTAATTTATTTAAATATTTTCGATTTTTTATTGACAGTTAGCAAACTTCCATAGTTACGTCCCAGGATGCCCGATGTTTGCTCCGCTTATGGGTGCACAAATAAAAAAAACACTACAAACCAGATCCCGGTGAATTACCTTCTATAAGTAAGATTTTACGATAGATAATCCTCATTTCTAAAAGATGTGACTGAGGATGTATATATATATATATATATATATATATATATATATATATATATATATATATATATATATATATACATATATATATAGTGTTGGGCAAGCTACTTGTCCAGTGTAGTGAGCTAAGCTATCAGTTACTCAACAATAAATTAAGCTTCACTACACAAAAGCTACCACCTATAGAAATATAGCAAGCTAAGTTACACAAATGTGTTAAAAGTAGCTTAACTACATCAGAAGCTACTTAACGTTGTACCAACCTAATGTCAGATCAATTCAAAATGAGTCTGATACACTGGTTAAAACATTTATTAAAGATCAGCCAATGACCTAACACAGTGTAGACATTGCTTTATGAGCAGCATAATAAAATACAAACTGAAGTAATTACTGCTAGAAATAAAACAAAAAGGTTATTGGCCTAGTACGTGCGGTGGCGTTAATAACGTTTGGTGGCGTTTTTTGCATATTATATTATCAGGAGGTTGTCTTTTATGTGCTCAGCCACTAGATTTAAAGGTGTTTTACCCAATAAGAACACTGCAGCACCAGACACAACCAGGAGGTCCCTGATCGTTGGGGAAAGGCAGAAAGAAGGTAAAACATGTTCACATGCTTGTTCATTTCATTTTTTTCACCACCTGTAAAAATACATTAAATAATCAGTAAATTAATTTCCATTCCAACTATTTTTAATAGTAAGTTTATTGGCGTTGTATATTTGTATAAGATCTTAATAGGAGTTATTTCTTTGTTTTAAACCATGTTAGTAACTGTTAATAATTTGTTGAATATATTACACCTTCATTCTGTTCCAAAGATGAAACATTTGTATAAAATATCTGTCTGTTATTTTCAAATACTATTATTACTATTGTTTTCTTTCCCTCTTTCTCCTCTCAATTATTCATGTCCTGACTCAGAAGAAACTCACTTAGATAGGAAAAACATTTGTAGATTTAATTTACTTATTAGTTTTATTTGCTGCTGTTGTCCTTGGGAGACATTTACAATTTATTCCAGCAAGTATTGAGTTAATAAAGCAACACACGTCAGTCAGATAAACACGAAACAAATAAATCATAACCAGCGGTACTATGCACACCACTTGGCTGACAGAAGTGTACTAAAGACGGACTAACATCAGCCCTGGCTGCGGTTACCCTCGGAGGTCTGCAGGTCACGCTGCTCCTTTCAACGTCGGACTTTTCATTAAAATTACGCACTAACTCTGTAAACAGGCCACATGGGGAAGCTTAAAAGTTTAATGTTCTTGCCTCAAACGATCTGAAAACATACTTTTGAAGAACAACAGCAGCAGAAAAGGGAATTTTTAACTTACCGCTGTGAGCTCTGTTTGCACTGTGTCGAATCAAGCTGCGGCCGCGGTGCATTCTGGGCAAGCGGTCAGTCTGAAGAACGCACAAGTCTGCTCTGATGCATGCTCAATAAAGAGGGCGGGGCGAGAACAACACCCGGGGATTCGGCGCGTTCTTGGTTCGGCGTTCTCGGCAATTGGAATAGTGCTCGGTCTGAGGCCGATGACGTGTCACGAGCACACAGAACCGCTCAAGAGCGCATATTGAGAAACGGCCACAATCTACGGCCACACAGAAGGTAAAGAAATTCCATATTAAATATCTCCAGTGTCTTTTGCTTCCTGGAAGGGTCGACTTTTTTTGCATTGCTTGAGGCAGAGAAAGGGTTGCAAAGGCGTTGAGTACCATGTGATCTCTCCGTGGATTACAGGGTTTGTTAGTTCCCAGATTGTGTAAGGATCCCACGTCTAAAAGTTCGTAATCCTAGAAAAGTGGGTTTTAGAGCGCCTTATTGCGCGGAAATGAACATAAAACTCCTAATTTTCGCGGGGTGAAAAAAAGCCATCCACGTCGAGCCGGCTTAAGGTTTGAAGGCCTAGAGTCATCCTAAATGATTCTGAAAAGGAGCAAGCCGGATAGGGTTTTTAGTTTTAATGGCCGCCTCTTAAAGAAACAAGAGTTACGTATGTAACTATGGTTCTATGAATCCCAGATGACCGCCAGAGGCAGTGCTTCAAGCACTGAATGATCACTCTTGCACTTGCACAGGTCGAAAATTAGTATCAACAAAGTCACCTGTGACCTACCGTGATCAGCAGAAGCCTATATAGGCACGTGACATCGGTAGTTCAGTCCCTCGATCTTCTCGTGAGCCAGCAATACCGAGGGACTGAACACTCTGGTGGTCATCCGGGATTCATAGAACCGTAGTTACATATGTAACTCTCGTTCTATTTCATCCCTACTGACCACCAGAGGCGGTACTTCAAGCACTGAATGACGTTTGCCAACAAGGTCCCGAGGGTTGCAGAAAGAAAAGGAACAACCCGCCGGAACCCGGCAGCAGCACCTACCTTAGCGGGATGCACCAGGTGGTTGGCAGCAAGCTGACGGAGAAAGCGGTAATACAGCAAAACTCGCGTGTCTGTAGAAAAAAACGCTCACAACAAACCTGAGAGGGACTGAACTACTGGTGTCACGTGCCTATGTAGGCTTCCGCTGATCACCGGTAGGTCACAGGTGACTTTGTTGATACTAATCCTCGACCTGCGCAAGCGCAAGAGTGATTATTCAGTGCTTGAAGCACCGCCTCTGGCGGTCAGTAGGGATGAAATAGAACTTAAAAGCAGCTAACCCACACACAAAAGAAGGTACGTACAAACAGAGTTTACTAGAGCTTGGCCAGAAGAAAAAGAAAAAAGAAAAAATGGGGGAAATGGAACCTAAGAGGCGCAGCGTTGCACAGGGACACGTTTTAGTGGAGAACGGATAAACACTTGTTTTCACCTAGTCAGAAAAGAATGGCTAAAATAATCGTAAAAAGGAAAAGGGTCCAAATTGTCAGCGAGATGAAGAGACTTATCCTTACGGAGCCGAGGCGTTGGGCAGCCGGTGAGTCAAACGGTCACGGCAGTGGGGGGCAGGTTTTCCCGCTCACCCTCCTCATCTGGAGTAACAGCTGCGCGTTGGATAATAAACTAAAATATGTATTTCGACAATCTAAACTTTTCAAACATGATCTGGGTAAAATAGTATGGAAGGAAAGGCCTGCGTGTGTTTTGTTTGTCTAAATGTCTCGTATGTGATATTGGTGTGTGAAATCTCTGTTCGTCTGGGTGGAGTAATTCAGGTTAAATGTTTATTTGTGTTGAATGACTGCAGCATTCAAAATAAATGCATTTAGGATACCTCCAATAAACAGAAAAGGTTTAACTAAAAGTTTTAAAGAGGGAAAGAAGACAGACAATTTAATAACACAGAAGTTTGGCGTTTCATATTACTTGTCCAGCCCAAAATAAATAAAAATACGGAGATATGGCTTAAACGAAAATATCTCAGGGTTATTAGAAATGACTGGAACTGGGGATAAACTCCACATAAAGGCTTTTGTTTTTTTCATTTGGAGCTTAATTATTGAGTACAGTAAACCAGGGGCGTTGGGCTATATTCAGGTTCACAAATATTTTTTTTCCTTTTCCAGCCAGCTAATTTTAACTATTAGCAGCGTACATTTTCATAAATTTCATAAAGTTTTATATTTTAATTAAGGATAATGTTAAAAGTCTGTTCAGACAAATATTACCTAACAAAAAATTCTAGTCAGATTAGGTTGATTAGACAGATATGCACTCCTGAATATCTGCTTTTACAGATTTATAATACACTTCAGTTATTGGAACTTAACAGATGTTGAAGTATTGTGTATTTACGGACATAGTACAGTCATTTATACCTGTAATCATACCTTCTTGCTGTTCTCAATATGCTGTACTTAAACTCTTGCTTCTTTATAAACTGGCTGGGTTTTTACACCTTCCACACACTCTTGACAAAGACAGATTCACTTCTCCCCTCTTTTCCCATGTGGAGTTATTGCCTCTGCATTCACAGTTGCTGATTACATCTGTTCAATGCTGTCCTCTCTCCAGAACCCACACTGCTCTGGCTCATCAACAACAACACACCCTATTTATTCAATATCCAATCCTGTGTTTTTGCTGACATTCCTGGTCATATCAGATTCCTTTCTCCCTTCTCACTTTGTTTCACAGTTAGCATGGACATGGAAGTGTATATCAAGTATTCTGTTCACATGAAGTCTTATTTATATCTCAGGTTTAGGACTAAAAGCCTAGTGTTCATAGTCCTGGTGTTCATAGTCAAACTATGAACTACTGGCTACTGGGCTTATCCCAGTAGCCAGATTTTGAATTTTTGCTGACTTCCGTTAAACAAAGCAATTTCAGAATTATTTTAGAATGGCTTAAAGCTTGGTTCTAAATACTCTCTCATTGTATTCACAGATTGTAAGCCCAGCAACCACCAGTTCTGGGGGAGGAACTGCACCTTCTTTTTTCTTTTTCTATGTTAATTACTGTAAATTCCCTTTTGTTAAAAATAGCAAGATCCAGAAATTATATAAGAAATAAACCAAGATTATTTAAATTGAGTTTGTAATTGCTGAATAAAGTGTCATTAGATTTAAGCATGTTATTTTAAGCAAAAATTCAGAAAAAAAGAGGCAAGGGTGGGGGTCTGGTCTTTAAAGGTTAATTACCTAAGCCCAGCCAGGCTGGGGTATTTCTGTATGGAATTTATCCCAATCCAAATGTGGGTTTTTTCCCAGAGGTGGCACAAGTACTCACATTCACTCCTCAAGTAGAAAAATAGATACAGTTTAAAAACTGTTTCCATTGCCTTATCTATGTCTTTCTTTTGTTTTAGATGAATTTCAGTTACAGTAGGTTCACAACTTGAAAAAAGAAACTTTTATTTTGTACATCATTAAAATATATATAACTTGTTTTTAACCTAATATAAATGTTATGCAACAGCTAGTTAAGGCTGCTATATACTCCATGGGAAAAGATAAATTTTTATCGCTCCCAAAGCTCATGATGTCATTTTGTCACAGCTGTGTCTTGGGGGTTCTCTCTGCTTGTTCTCGACACAATGTCTGGGGACAACCTTTTTCTCATGGGGTGTCTGACTACTGTACTGTGATTAGACAGATGAGAGTGTTCAGGTTGGAAAAGCGGAAATGTCTCATGCATTTATTTATTGAACTTGACACAGTAGTCGCGTAGTCCTGCAGTTCAGCTCTGGTGATTTAAGCAGTCGAACATGGGACTTACGCTCACTTGCAGTCCAAATCACATATTGGGAGACCAGATGTCCCTGGTTTCTGGGTAGATGACCTCTCCCTTCCAAAAGCTGTCCCGAGAAATGCCCCTGATTTCAGTGTATCATGATGGAGTAAAAAAGTTTAGCGCAACAAGGGGTATTTACCAGGCAGTACCGCTGTCCCAACTAACAAGAAGATCAGAGCCAAACGCGGCTTTCCCGTGTCGTCGGCATTGCAACTCCACCCCAGTACAGAGAACCAAAATTTCTACTTAGGAAAGGTAACAAAGTATTTGTACTTATTATTTCATTATGTGACACCTCTGTTTTCTCCTTATAATCCATTTTCTTCCTACCGTTCAAAAGTATGTGATAGATTTTTTGGAATATTATAAGTTGCTCACAAGCAGGATTGTTTATGTGTCGGGGGTGGGGATATACTGTATGTTACATACTGTATGTCTCTGTTTTGTTCCCATGATGGGGACAAGTAACCTCTCCAGGGTGTACCGCACCACTCATCCTTTCCAGGAGATGTGTGCTTTGAAAATGTATAAATACTTTCTCTCACATTTTGAGATGATACAACCAGAGACTTCGGTATATTCGGGATTTTATGTGATACACTTCATAAAGTGGCATATATATGTGAAGTTTTTTTTTTACATACAAAACTCTAAAAGTGGATTAGAATCCACACAAAGAAGTATTGCTAAATGTGTTTTCATGGATGGGCAATCCATGAAAACATATGAAAACAAAAATCCTCATTAGGACTTACCTCAAATAAGCTTTGTGTACATTTGGCTTGAACAGAGTCCGTTATGTGGGGTGAAGGTAGTGCAAGTGTTAGGAAGGTTGTTCTGTAACTGGTGGATTGTTGGTTTGATCCCTTGCTCAGACTGTGTCAGTCGTCGTGTACTTGGGCAAGACACTTCACCCACGTTCCATGAAACCACCACAAGGTGGTGGTCAGAGGGCCCGGTGGCACCGATGTATGGCAGACTCACATCTGTTAGTGTACCCCATGGCAGCTGTGGCTACTAAGCTCACCGTGGTGTTGTGTGAATGGTGAATGAGTAGTGTATTGTGAAGCACTTTGGGGTCGCCAAACTTGACAAAGTGCTGTACAAGTACAAGCCAATAGCCATTTTACCTGTCATTATTGATGGCACTATTACTTTTTCACCTGCCTACAGGATGCATTAAAATTAAACAGCTAATGAGACCGTACTGACTGGGGGCACCATGAGACAAGGTTCTGGATATCTTTCATGTTTAAAAAAGTGTATAATGAGAAGTCTCAAAAACTTAAAAACTACATTCCAAACTTGGTAACTTTGAAGTAATCACAGTTTTGAAAATAGGAATTTGTTCTTTTGCTGCCCTGAATTGTTTATTATAGGGATTGTGCTCACAAGTGGTGTTTGTACCAGATGTACATTGGTATCAGTTTGATCCTTTGAAAGTCTGCCCCCCCATCACCTTTATTTACTCTTTCAGCTCCCCCAATCTGAGTATTCTTCATTGAAGCAGACTGCAACCCTCACAGCTGCTTACTGGGATTGGGCTGAAACCTTAATGTGCTCTGACATCCTTGTTACAGGTGCTGCTTTCACTTATTAATTCAGGCTGTTGAAGAGGGCAGCATGTGAGTCACAGCCCAACAAGAGAAACAGATTTTGTAAGAAACTGCATTGTCAATCCTGCTGAATATTCAGCAAGTGTCAGGTTGTCTGAATAACATCTGCTGCTCACAGTCAAGATAGTCTATCCTCTCTCTGCACACAGCTTCTAACCAACACATAAAATGCACACTTACAGAAAACATTGGTTTTGATTTGTGTCGAATGAAAGTCTTAAGGTATTTATGAAAAGAAAAACAGGATAAAAACATTTTACCATTTCCCCCCAAAACACCTGGAAATGTCTATAATGTCTCTGGAGGTTGAAAGTGTAATGAATAATACTGCTGAACCCGATATAGAGCCTGACACAGAGTTATGTTTTTTTAAAAGGTTTATTGTGAGGGATGAATAGTGAGGCAGGTGAGGCAGGCAAGCAGAACCAGACTTGACAGATGATTTAATGGCTGATGGTGCAGGCAGGCAGTGATGAGCAGGGGACCAGAAGATGCAGGTAGTGACAGACCAGAACAGGCGATGTGGACCAGGGAACCATCAGAATGGGCAGAGTAAGTGGCTGGAACTCATGGGGAAACAGGCAGAACTGCAGCATGCAGACACAGGCAACTTTCCTCTGTGAGCCAAACAGAAGAGTCCAGCTGGCTAAGCACACAAGAACTGGTAGAGTCAAAGCACATCACATGAGACGAGATGAGATGGCAAGGATGAGTTGGCTAAGGCAGGTATGTGTAGACAGGTGAACAGAGTTTACTAATTAGTTCTGCAGGTGGATCTAATTAAGAGCAAGGTGTTGGCTGGAAGGAGACTGAGCTCACTGGATAGTGGCTGAGAGGTGAAGGCTGATCCAAGAAAAGTCAAGAAAAGTCCAAAATAAACAAACCAAATCATGACAGAAATTATATACTCAGAAATGAAATGAGACTAATTATTACTTTGTCCTCAATAATAAGACAGTGTTTGGGGAATCTTTAGAACCTGATCGGTGTTTGGACTGTTTAGATGCAGTAAAGCTTTCTGAGTTATCTAATATTGTAGCTTCATCTAAACCTTGAACTTGTATGTTAGACCCAATCCCAACAAAGTTATTTAAGGAAGTTTTCCCTTTGATTAATGCCCTCTTTTTAGACATGATTAATCTATCCTTAGTAAATGCATACTGTATATACCACCTCAGGAGGGGTAAGCAGTGCAGTACCAACACTGTTTACAGTGGGGGTGGTGTGCTGCTGACCTCGACTCGGGACGTTGTGTTTCGGTGGGCGGAATACTTCGAAGACCTCCTTAATCCCACCAACACGTCTTCCATTGCGGAAGCAGAGCCTGGGGACTCTGGGTCGGGTTCTCTGATCTCTGGTGCTGAGATTGCCGAGGTTGTTTAAAGCTCCTCGGTGGCAAGGCCCCGGGGATGGATGAGATTCGCCCTGAGTACCTTAAGGCTCTGGATGTTGTGGGGCTGTGTTGGTTAACGCGGCTCTGCAGCATTGCGTGGACATCGGGGGCAGTTCCCCATGATTGGCAGACTGGGGTGGTGGTCCCCCTATATAAAAAGGGGGACCGGAGGGTGTGTTCCAACTACAGAGGAATCACACTCTTAAGCCTCCCTGGTAAGGTCTATTCAGGGGTTCTGGAAAGGAGGGTTCGTCAGATAGTTGAATCTCGGATTCAGGAAGAGCAGTGTGGTTTTCGTCCTGGCCGTGGAACACTGGACCAGCTCTATACCCTCAGCAGGATTCTGGAGGGGGCATGGGAGTTTGCCCAACCAGTCTACGTGTGCTTTGTGGATCTGGAGAAGGTATTCGACCGTGTCCCCCGAGGGATCCTGAGGGGGAGTATGGAGTACCGGACCCTTTAATAAAGGCTGTCAGGTTTCTGTACGACCGGTGTCAGAGTCTGGTCCGCATTGCCGGCAGTAAGTCGGACTCGTTTCCGGTGAGAGTTGGACTCCACCAAGGTTGCCCTTTGTCACCGATTCTGTTCATAACTTTTATGGACAGAATTTCTAGGCGCAGCCAAGGTGTTGAGGGGATCCGTTTAGGTGGCCTTAGGATTGCGTCTCTGCTATTCGCGGATGACGTGGTCCTGTTGGCTTCATCAGGGCGTGATCTACAGCTCTCAGTTGAGCGGTTTGCAGCCAAGTGCGAAGCGGCCGGGATGAAAATCAGTGCCTCCAAATCCGAGACCATGGTCTTGAACCGGAAAAGGGTAGAGTGCCTTCCCCTGAGTTGGGGAGGATGTGCCGCCCGTAGTGGAGGAGTTCAAGTATCTTGGGGTCTTGTTCACGAATGAGGGGAAGATGGAGTGGGAGATCAACAGGCGGATTGGTGCAGTGTCTGCTGTGAAGCGGGCGCTGTGCCAATTTGTTGTGGTGAAGAGAGAGCTGAGCCAAAAGGTGAAGCTCTCGATTTACCGGTCGATCTACATCCCTACCCTCATCTATGGTCACGAGCTTTGGGTCGTGACCGAAAGAACGAGATCCCGGATACAAGCGGCTAAAATGAGTTTTCTCCGTAGTGTGTCTGGGCTCTCCCTTAGAGATAGGGTGAGAAGCTCAGTCATCCGGGGAGGACTCAGAGTAGAGCCGCTGCTCCTCCACATCGAGAGGAGCCAGGTGAGGTGGCTCGGTCGTGACGTCAGAACGTGAGCGTTCATCTCAACATGGCGGATTACTGCACTACATGCGATAGCCAAGACGAGAAATCTGAAAGCGAAATTTCGACTTCAAACAAGCAATTCCTACCAGGAGACCATTCTGATGTATCGGAGGAAGAATATTTGTGTCTGGAGCCTCACATGTGCGACCCAGACGTTTCAGAGGAAGAGAAGGCAGCGGACGAACAACAGAGTGGAGATTAGATGAATGGTAGGACAAGTTTTTTTTTTTAACTACACAGTTCAAATATTTTTTTGTATGTTGACATCATTTTCTTTTAGACACCATAGATATTTAATGACTAAAATGCCGGTGTTGTGCGAAATTCAGTTCCCCAGTGAAAATCTACCCCCCCCCCCCCCCCTTTGTCGGGAGCGCGCATTGCAGCCGTTTTCACAGTGCTTATAATTGATTTTTCGGTAAAACAACACATATAATCATATCAAGGTTGTAACATTAGTTTAATCGGCAGCTGTCTACAAAATTATAAAATAAAAATAAATATACGAGGTCTTCTTGCGCTGTTTTGTGTTATTTTAAACGCCAAGATAATCGGTCTTTTGTCACTTTTATTGAGCCGAAGTGACACGTGAATTTCTCCACTGTGAGATCAATAAAGTCTATCTTATCTTATCTTATCTTAAATAAAGAGATGAGGACAAAATGTATCACTAAAATGAATGAGCATTTATTCACAACTAAAAATGAATTTATGCCATGGCCTAGTTAGGCCCAATGATGAGGTGCTACTTATCATAAAGAATCACTTGACAACATTTTAAAAACAGTATCTGTACATTAATATTTAGCATACCTACATACTAGCAAAACAAAAGTCAAAAATAATATATCAAAAATATACACTGAGTAATATTGAGGCCTAAATATTTCCTGAAATGTAAATCCATTTCCAACTTACCATAAATGTATTAATAGTGAATTTAGCAAATCAGTTATGCTGTGTAATTCATATACAAATATACAATTAATCAATTTTATTTTTTAGGTGTTTCTCACTGCCAATAATGGATTCTGCAAGAGAGTGCATCTGTTGCCAAGAAAATCGGCTTAGTTGTTGCTAAGATGGAAGAAGCCAGAGAGGATATGGATGGAGAAATCCCTGGCTGTATCACAGACCATCCTGGCATGGAAGCGGTGTGTCTAAATGCTTGGATATTGCAGGTTGCTTGGTCCCAATACAAGCAACAGCATAGGCATATAGCCTATAGACAATTTGTGAGATGGTGTTGGGACTATTTAGGCAAAGATACCAGGGCTGTGATACCCTCGTGTGCAGTCATCTGTATAAGGGCCCACTTCCCACCCCCAGGACATGAAGATGACTTTACCTTTAGAGCTCACCTGTTGGCAGTTAAAAAAAATACCCAAGCTGAAAGAATAAAATCTAAAACATAGGTGTAAACAAAATTATTGTGGTTATTATGTAATATAAGCAATTACTAATACAATTATTTCATGGTCTTTTTGGAAATCGACTGAATGAGAGATTGATGGCATCATCTTTTGTTGGTTTCACAAATGAACTTGTCAGTGATGGGGGCTCTTATGCTGCATCAACCTGCTTAGTTATTATTTTCTCCAGCTCTGCTAGCAGCATCTAAAAAAAAAGCAGCAGTGGGTAAAATTTCTCGTAACAATTTTTTTTGATTGCTGGGGTGCATTTACACACAAGTGAATAAACAGATACAGGAAAGTAAAAGACAACACATGTAGACATAGATACATGAAAATAAAAAGACAAAGAGTGAAGCAACTAGTATAGCAGTGGTGATTCCTGACAAAGATTATTTCAAAAAGGACATCTAATTATCTCAGTATATATGCAGCAGAATTATGTGCTATATTATTAGCTTGAGAATGGGTGGAGGATACTAATATAAATAAAATTAAGTGATTATCTGCATTGAGTATTCAAAATGGATGTACAAATAATCATCAAAATCCAGTTTATTAGTTATACTTTACCTAAGTGTCCTTACAGATGGTTAAAAGTGTTTTTGCACAGTCCTAACTTTGAGTGTGTAATATATTATTTAAAATAATAAAAAAGAAAAGGTTCTGAAACCTATTCTGGTATTTGTTGTCTATGCATCACTCCATGCTAAGTTACATTTTTTTCTGAATGCTTAAACACAACCCTTGATTCTTATAGCACAATTTCTAAAACTATTAATACTTATAGCAAATCCACTCACTGAGTTCACAAAACTAAAAGAACAAACACTGCTTTGCACTCAATTTGCAATTTTGTAACACACACTTTGCACAACTGTAGGCACAATTCACCGCACAGCACTCTTTGTGGAACTGTAAACACAACTCAATGAAGCACTAAACAGATGCTAAAAACAGTACTGGTATTTCGCACGGCAAAAGTGAGGGGGGGGAGGGGCAAAACTCAATCTCGCCTAGGGCAACCAAAGGGCTAGAACCAGCCCTGGGTAGAGCGACTGGTAAATCGAGAGCTTTGCCTTTTGGCTCAGCTCCCTGTTTACCACAACGGACCGGTACAGCGGCCGCATCACAGCAGATGCCACACCAGTCCGCCTGTCACTCTCGCACTCCATCTTCCCCACGTTCGTGAACAAGACCCCAAGATACTTAAACTCCTCCACTAGGGGCATTACATCCTCCCCAACCCGGAGAAGGCCCTTTTCCGGCTCAAGACCATGGTCTCAGATTTGTAGGTATTGATCCTCATCCCGGCCACTTCTCACTCGGCTGAGAACTGCTCCAGTGAGAGCTGTAGATCACACCCTGATGAAGCAAATAGAACCACGTCATCTGCGAATAGCAGAGACACAATTCAATTCAATTCAATACAATTTTATTTATATAGCGCCAAATCATGAAACATGTCATCTCAAGGCACTTTACAAAATCAAGTTCAATCATATTATACAGATTGGGTCAGATTATACAGATTGGTCAAAAATGTCCTATATAAGGAAACCAGTTGATTGCATCAAAGTCCCGACAAGCAGCATTCACTCCTGGGGAACCGTAGAGCCACAGGGAGAGTCGTCTGCATTGTACGTGGCTTTGCTGCAATCCCTCATACTGAGCAAGCATGAAGCAACAGTGGGAAGAAAAACTCCCCATTAACGGGAAGGAAAACCTCCGGCAGAACCGGGCTCAGTATGAACGGTCATCTGCCTCGACCGACTGGGGTTACAGAAGACAGAGCAGAGACACAACAAGAGAGACAAAAAAGCACAGAAGCACACATTGATCTAGTAATCTGTTCTACATTAGATGGTAGTAGCAGGTGAGCTGTCTTCTCTAGATGATGTCACAGTTAACAGAACGCCAATTCTGTCCATAAAAGTTATGAACAGAATCAGTGACAAAGGGCAACCTTGTCAGAGTCCAACTCTTACTGGAAATGAGTCCGACTTACTGCCGGCAATGCGGACCAGGCTCTGACACTGGTCATACAGAGACCTAACAGCCCTTATTAAAGGGCCCGGTACTCCATACTCCCAGAGTACCCCCCACAGGACCCGCAAGGGACACGGTCGAATGCCTTCTCCAGATCCACAAAACACATGTAGACTGGTTGGGCAAACTCCCATGCACCCTCCAGGATCCTGCTGAGGGTGTAGAGCTGATCCAGTGTTCCACGGCCAGGACGAAAACCACACTGCTCTTTCTGAATCCGAGATTCGACTATCCCACGAACCCTCCTTTCTAGAAGCCCGCAATAGTCCTTATCAGGGAGGCTTAAGAGTGTGATTCCTCTTTAGTTGGAACACACCCTTCAGTCCCCCTTTTTAAATAGTGGGACCACCACCTCAGTCTGCCAATCCAGATGAACTGCCCCCGATGTCCACGCAATGTTGCAGAGTCACATTAACCAACACAGCCCCACAACATCCAGAGCCTTAAGGTACTTAGGGCGATTCTAATCCACCCATATGTTAACCCAGAATGCACAAAGGTTTTGTGTGCCCATTTCTTCTCGCTCTGTTTCCTGCTTGCATGGGGGAACAGAGACATTCAAACACTCTATGCCTTTGAATAAAATTGCAAAGACAAAGATGCATCTTTCTCTTAGTGTGCTTGCTTTCTTGATAATGATTAATATCTACCACAGCAGCTTACACTGTGTCTAGGTCCAGCAGAGGGCATCCCACAATCCCCTGTGCTGTCCTCACCACCTGAAAAAGGATGACCAGAACAGAATTTTAAGAATTCTGATAAATATATTGTCAGAATCACCCATGGTTTTTCATCCTTATGGGGACAACCTCCATTACAGTTGTGGCTCAGGAGAAGACAGAACCATGGTGGAGTTTATGACCTGCTTTGGTTTATGGCGTTCTATAAGCCATTATGCGTTGGTCTGTTAATAAAATTCGCTCCAAATACTTCAAGTTTCTGAAGTTTTCATCAACAAGTTCGCAGACCCTCTTCATGCACCTTGGAAATTTGTGAAGTTGTGCTAAAAACCTTTGGATCTCTGAAGTTGATAACCCGAGCATGAGTGATATTTTGGGCACAGCAGGTCTCTTGTGAAGTTGATAACCTGAACATGAGTGATATTTTGGGCACAGCAGGTCTGTAAGGAGATCTGTAAAAGTAAAATGAATATATAACAATGCTGTTCAGTCAAGTGATGTAACAATCAATCATATGTATCAGGCAGAAAATCCATTGTAACTGAGATTGGTACAAAATGGGATGAGCGCAAGAATCGAGAATCTTTATTGTCACCATGTGTTACTGTAATAGGAAAGTCAAACCATAAGTGACCTCCAAGGCTTATTGAATAAGGAAATGGTGAAGTGATGAAGTTCCAGCTCTTTTATTGAGAAACAGAGCAGAGATCACATAGATGGAAAGTAATCACACCCAACGGTCCTGCTGCAGTCTGCCCTGTTTCTGACTCCCCTCTGTTCTTGTCTCTCCTAGTACCTGCCTTGCCATGAGACAATACAGACAGTCATATCCCAATCATTATCCCGCACAACAAATATGCCAACATTGACCTTGGCAATCAGCAGGACCATGGAGCTGATAACCATGGAGCTGCAGTCCTCGTGTCTCCAGTGCTCCCATGTACGAGTGCCATCAGGTCATAGTGACTTTAGGATAATATTCCAATAACAGTTACCATGGTGAAATTTCCTTTGAGAAAGACAACGGCTTAGGATGTACACAGATAATATAACATACAAACTTAATATTAAAGTTTTTTTTCCCTTAACCCCCGAGCATGCAAAAAAAGTCTTAGGGTCTGATAAGATTTGTATCAGAGTCCAAGAAGTCTAATATCAGTCCCTTTGCAAACGAAATTAACTACTGTGATGTTACATGAATTAATCCCTCAGCACTCCTTCAATGATGCGTTCATGCTCACAATAATTTTGTGCAGTAATCTTATTACAGTGCTATTTGCTTCCTCTCCTACACATTGCAGCTCCCATACCACATCTTCTTTGAAAAATGTATTGATAATAAACACTTTCCTGGTAAAGTGTTGTGCTAGTCTTTAATTTCACTCATAATGGTCTTACACATCTTAAAAAAGTCTTACATTTAACTTCACTAGCAAGGAATTTAAAATATCCTTCTCACATACAAAGCTCTTAATAATCAAGTTCCATCATACATCAGACATCTGATTGCTACAAACATAGGTCCAAACAGAACACTTCACCTGCAGATTGCAGATTTCAAGAATCTGGGTTTTCTGATCAACATGTTTTTAGACTACAGAAAGGTGTGGGAAAAGTTAGAAAACAATTTGGATTAAAATTATGTACACCAGCTTTTCGTTATTATTTTTACTGTTTGTGTTTTGTTGTTTGAGGCCTTTTACCCAGTATGGATACATTAAAAATAGTTTATTTAAGTATTAATATAGGGCGGCTGTAAACACACTTTGGTTAATCAAATAGCACAAAATAAAAATAATGGATGCGTAATTTTTACAACAACCCATAGTGATGTTAATACTGAAGTAGACTGGACAGTGGAGGGAGATGAGCAGTGGAGATATCACGAGAGCTGTGCGTAAGTAAAAATGGCAGTTTACACATAATATAAATCTGATCCACCCAGGTAAGAACATTACCTGACTCCGCCAGATAGATTTGCTCCGCATATCCATCTGGAAACCTTCCGTTGAAGTAATTTTGGGAAGGGGCGAAAATACTGGTTAGCCTATGTTGGTGATAGACGGGCCAAATGAACCAATCAGATTCGTTGTCGCTCGTAACAGAGCGACGACGACCACAAGCCAAGCTACTCTTGCTGCTGCAGGTAAAGGCTCGTTAGCTCAGCTAAGAAATACTCTGTAATTCCGATAAAACTTGCTCGATAGCCGCGCTAACGCTAGTTTCATCGGCTGAAGCCGCCATGTTCTTGAGACTGAACTGTCGCGCTCCTCGTTGCGTCACACCTCAACCCGCCTCAAAGCTAACGCTGATTGGACGTTCGTTTGGTGAACGGCTCCAAATTTTCTAGCCAATAATTGAAAATAAACGAAGTAAGTGTGGCACTATGAAAGTGAGTCATGAAAGTGAGTCATAAAACTAGCCCCCCACATTTTGTTTTTGGTGATGATCACTCAGTCTAGCGTTAGAAATTATTAGATTTAACAATGTTTATGAGAGTTAACAATGTTTGGGTTTCGCCATCGGAGGGCGCTCAGTACCACACGTAACAGCGGGTGACGCTCTGGCAGGCTGTAGGAGTACGCCATTGCCGAGAGGACAGCTTGTTGCAGCAGATGTCGGGAGCGCTACTGTAACCGCTGTATTTTCTGTTTGCGACCACACGTAACAGCGGGTGACGCTCTGGCAGGCTGTAGGAGTACGCCATTGCCGAGAGGACAGCTTGTTGCAGCAGATGTCGGGAGCGCTACTGTAACCGCTGTATTTTCTGTTTGCAGTTTTAAACTGAATAAATATGCTGCACGAGGAGTGACTCGGCCCATCATTTCCTACGGTGTAACATATTTGGCGAGCCAGCCAGGAGGTGGCGCTAGTGAGTCAACACCATCACCAACCACCTTCCTTCCCAAGAGACGAACCAGAAAAAAAAAAAAAAAAAAAAAAAATGGAGGCAGCACAGCTTCTGCGCGATCGAGTGAGTGCAGCCTTGTGGCAGTTGGAAAGAGAGCATCTCGTGGACGTCTGCAGGCGACTGAAGTGTTCCGGCCTGGACAGCGGAGAGCCTCAAGGTAAAACCAAAAGGACACTCATCAGATTGGCAGAAGACATGTTTGATGAGATAGAGAAAAATGAAGAAGATGATCAAGTGGAACAGTTTTATAAAGAAACAGCCACCTATATCCAGAGACTGAATAAAGTAATGTGTCAGTCAGAAGAGGAATCCTCATTTAAAAAGTCTGTGCCACAGATAGACCTTGAGGACACTATTCCATGCACCACTTCAGTCCAGGCAACAGATTATCCATTCAAAACCCGACCAGAGCCAAAACAAACTCTGCAGGAGGTAACATTGAGGAGGGAGTTTAAAATCTCTGGGCAGATTGGAGAGAGTGGGCAGAAGGATAAGCTGTCCTACCTCAGTTTAGTACGCCAGATCGAAAATGGGATTGAAAAAGGACACTCAGAGGTTGAAATAGTTGAAGCAGTAATTAGGGCCATCAGTCCAGGAACGCCCCTAAGAGACATGTTGGAGATAAAACGTGGGTTAACCATTAGCAAACTGCTCACCATACTAAAGGGACACTACAGGGTCGATAGCCCCACTGAACTTTACCATCAGCTCCTCAATATCTCCCAAGAACCCAAAGAAACTGCCCTAAATTTTGTATTTCGTGCTATCGAGCTCAAAGAAAAACTTCTATGGAAAGCAGCAAATGAGGAGACAGATGAACTGTACAGCAGGACCACAATTCAGCGTAAGTTTCTCCGCTCCATTGAAACTGGGCTACTCAGTGACTCCATTAAGTATCAGTTGCTGCCTCTTCTGAGTAATATGACCACAACAGATGAAGAACTGATTGAGAAAGTTAACGAAGCTTCAAAGCTGGAAAATGAAAGATTGGAGAAACGAAGAAGGTCCACGGCAGTCAAGATTCCCAAGGTACAAGAGCTCCAGACAGCGTGCCAGACAGCCATGACACCTGTTCAAAGCCACCCGAAACCCAAGGAATCCCCCATTACAGTGGCGGTGAAAACAGTT
Source organism: Fundulus heteroclitus (assembly GCF_011125445.2). Taxonomy (NCBI): domain Eukaryota; kingdom Metazoa; phylum Chordata; class Actinopteri; order Cyprinodontiformes; family Fundulidae; genus Fundulus; species Fundulus heteroclitus. Next base: position 329,828 of record NC_046363.1, read on the forward strand.
AAAAATAAAGAGACTAAAACAGACCCACAGCAGATCATAGAAGAACTTCGCAAAGAAATGAAAGAGATGTTGGTGGCCGTTATGGAAACCAGTCCCCACACCGTAGCACCAAAACAAAGACAAAAAGGCTGCAAGAAGTGCAGAGAAGAGGGAAAAGGAGACAACTGTATGCACTGTTTCAAATGTGGGCGGGAGGGCCACTACTCTCGTGGATGCCGAGCACCGAGACCGTTGTTGGGAAACGAGGAAGGGCTACTGAGGTGGGACCAGCAGTAGTCCAGGATCCACGGTCCCATAATGAGCAGCCAAGCCCACCACCATCCTCCAATGAAATGCCAGTTGCTGCCTTATCAGCTGTAACGGAAGTTCGTTATCTAACCCCCCAACACAAGTCAAGGTTAGTAAGCCTGGTGGGAAACCGCTGTACTGTTAACTGTTTTATGGACAACCATCCAGTCAAAGTATTGTGGGATTCAGGGGCACAGTCCAGCATTGTAAATGAAAATGTGGGGGGCTAGTTTTATGACTCACTTTCATGACTCACTTTCATAGTGCCACATAAGGTTTAAATATTAACAATTGTGTCATATTTCACAATAAAACACACTAGACAAAGTAGACCTTGACCAGCCTTGAGAGCTACTTGGATGAGTGTTTTGACAGCATCGTAATGGGGAAGCCGAAGTTCCACTGCCACGAACACACCTTCGTCACAATGTTCCCATTCGAGTTGAACCAGTGCTGCGTCCACTATATCTCCAGATTGCAGCTATGTTACGTTCTGGAATTCATAGATAAGAAGGTAACTAACTGTATGGCCGTCTCTTCTTGGTAAAAGTTCTACACAAGGAATTTCAAGCCCTGAGAGAGTTGCTGGAATACAGCAATGAACAGTTAGCTTCCATCACAGCCGAGAATGAACCGCTGAGGGAGGAAGTCAGGAAGCTCACCGATGGGATTATTCAGCTGTCTGGTGAAAATAGTAAGATGACGGAATCCATTCTGGACATACAGTCCCCAAGCATGAGAGATAACCTGGTATTTGCTGGAATCCCGGACCAGCAAGAGAAGGATGCTGAGGAAACAATCTGTGAGTTCCTCCGGCAGCATCTGAAAATCCTGGCTGATTAGGTAAAACACATCACCTTCCACCACGTTCATCGGCTTGGAGATAAGAAGCGCGATAAAACCCGGCCTCAGCTAATTGTAGTTAAATTCGAGCATTACAAACAAAAAGAGCAGATCAGAAGTCAGGGCAGAGAGTTGAGAGGAATGAATTTCAGTGCCAATGACCAGTTTCCAAAAGAAATCCTTGATTGAAGGGGAGTATTATTGCTAATCAGGAAGAGATACATGGCTGAGGGAGTAAGGCTACAGTTGGTATAGACAAGCCTTTTATTAATAGTAAGCTGCTCAGGGATCAGGAGGCCACTCCATGTGACACTTGTTAAAAGAGAATAGAACTGAACACGGTAATAAATAAAATGTATGCACAGCAGCATGTTTGCACGGTATGTTGGTTAGTCACAGCTGGGTTATGGGTTGTAATCCATTTTCTTTCACCTCTTCTCACTCTCTGCACTTTGTTAATTCTGTCTTTCTTCATCTTATTCCTCTGCTTCTTTCCTCCAAAGAGGAGTAATCCACAAAAATGTTAGTTTTACAATATTGGACAAAATTATAGATCCTGAAGGTAGATTTATAACAATAAAAATATCTATTCATAACCAAAACACCTGGGTTGCTATCTATTTATTGGGGGCAACCTCAAGTTTGGTCTAAATGAGGAAGTAGACAGGTTGAATACAACTAACCTGACCTTAGCCACACTCACATCCATCTGGAAATGATCCATAGGAATAGCCTTTTTTGAAGGCTGGGCCTTATCAAAAATCCTTGCATATGATTGGATAAGCCACTTGTCTGTCATTTTTATCGACGTGCTATTTCAACCACTCACACCGAAGCCAACCCGTGATGCTGTGAGAGTGACGCAGGAAAAAACAAAACTTTTTTTTGTTTTTAAATGTGTTTGCGGCTCTAGTGGCACACGTTTTATTGACAGTGAGCTGACAGGAAGAGGGTGAAAGAGGGGGAAAGACAGGCAGCAAAGCGCTACGGGTCGGAGTCGATCCCGGGCCGACCGCGTCGAGGACTAAAGGCCTCCTAACATGGTTCGCACTAACCGCTCCGCCACAGGCGCCACGGGCGCCAGGGGCGCCGCGTCCGCGACGGGCGTGCCCCGGAAAACAAAACTTGCCAAATCCGGTCGGAGAAGGGCGAAAACATTGTTTACACCAACAAAAGCCTTAAGAGCCGTTATCTGATGTTCTTTTAATGAAACAATATTAGGTAGATTGGACAACACAAAAGAAATAACAACATCAATGTTAACGCTTGCTTCCCCGATGCGAGCCGCCATTGTTGAATCAAAACAGTCTCACGGTCGCTTCTCCACTACGTCACATCTATGAAACTCCAGCCCTGTGTCCTGATTGGCTGGACAATAAAATTGGTTAGAGAAATCACTCTCTATGGGAGAGGTCCCAGATGGATGTGAGTGAAGCTAGGCGGAGCGATATCAATCTGGCTAGGGTCAGGTTAGAATACAACAGGGACTAAGTGCAGTTGGCAATTGAATGATTATGGTCTTTGCGATACCTGGCGATCTCTTCATCCTAACAGTAAGGAATATACTTTCTTTTCAAATGTCTAACATTCCTACTGTCGTTTGGACTACTTCTTAATCAGCAGCTCGCTGCTGTCTAACATTTCAGATGCTGTAATACATCCTATTACTGTCGGTAATCATGCTCCTGTTTCATTAACCCTAATAAATAAAACGTAATCCCCAAAACAAAAGCTGGAGACTTAATACATCATTGCTTAAGAATGAAGAATTTATCAAATGTGTTAAACAAGAGTGGGCTTGGAGTACAATGATCTACCAGAGACATCAGCATCTATCCTCTGGGAGGAAGGGAAACCAGTGATAAAAGGTAAAATCATTCCATTCTCATCTCAAAAAGATTCAGGAATTTGAAGAAAAAAATAAGTATTAAATATTTGGGTATTACTGTGTCGCCTAAATTGCCGGATTTAGCCACATCCCTCTTTTTAAGAAGATAGAAGAGGATCTTGACAGATGGAAATTGCTACCAATTTAATTTATGGGAAGGGTTACTTCAATTAAAATAATGGTTTTACCTAGAATTGATTACTTATTATTAATGATCCCCAATACACCATTATTCGATTGGTTTAAATCTCTGAACTCCGCTGTCTTTAGATTTCTTTGGAAAGATACACCCACAATGTATCATAGCATCATCTTAAAGATGGCTAAAGATAAAGGGGTACTAGATGACTAGATGTGCCTAACTTTAATCACTACATCTTAGCAAATAGGCTACAATACATCTTAAAATGGTTAAAACATTATCCCTTAGATGAGCCCTGGCTAGACACAGAACAAAAAATATATAATGATATTAAGATTCCGGATTTGCCAGTTATTAGCTCAAATATAAAACAGCATGCATGCTTTTAAAATATCAACATCAGCTCTTGCCTGACAGCATGGTGGGAGTTTCTTAAAATGGCGGAGCCATCACTTATTCCATGCAGCCATACACCCATCTGGAATAATCCTGACATCCTACAAAAAATAATATGATAAACTTTCCTTACTGGAAGAGTAAAGGTACTGAATACCTGGAACATATATTTGAAGGACCAGAGTTTATCTTTTGTTCTTTTTTTTTTAATAGTGTTCTGTCTGGCAATGTGGCAATAAGAATTGTCATATTGCCAAAAAGAGCCCAACAGATTTTACTTTCACAAACCGAGCCTAACCGCAATTGCCATAATGCTCCACTTGATCTATACATGCAATAAGCTTTATTATAAATATCCTGGGAATATTTCATGTAATATGGACACAGAAACAAGAAGGTAGAAGAGAAAAAAGGGAGAAAAGGTGAAAGAGAAAAAGAGAAATGGGAGAGAACAATACAGCTTCAGTCTGCTTCTTCACGTGCAAAGAGAGATGTTAAAAGAACAGCACAACCAGCCGAAAAAAGTATTACAGATACAATCAAGTAACGCCTTGATACCATCACTGAAGAATATAAAGTATTAATTAATACGACATGTATAAAGTGACAGCTAAGGATAATAAAGGGATTTTCTGTATAGAACTGAATCTGTAAGTACCTTGATCCAGGCACCTGTAGTGTGCTTGTGTATGTAAGGTTTATCCATGAGAAAATTGCTCAATAGTGGTTGTGAAGAGCCAAAGACCTGCCCTGCAGAGCACTGAGGCAGACACCAGGGGAACCAAAACCCCAGATGCCCAAAGGGAGTAAAGGTGCTTAGGAGGTGCCAACACAGAAATGTCTGCCTCCCCCACCCAAGGGAAGACAAGAGACGGCCCCAAGGAAACCCCCCAACCCCCCATTTTGAAATATATAGAGTACCTTTGGCAATATATTATTTTTAACTATATTTATTCTTCCAATCAAAAGTATTGGTAGTGGCATCCATCTTTCAAATGAATTATCTACTTAATTCAATATATGTTTGTAGTTGGTCCCAACAACCTGATCAAGATCTGAAGAGATGTGTACCCCTAAATATTTTAAATCGTTGACTATTTTAAACTGCAAGATGGGTTGATTCTTTCATTTGCGTTCATTAAGAGAATAGACTTTTTCACGATCCCTTGGAATTTGTGATTATGTTTGAGTTTTATCCTTGGGATCGTGCATTTGTTCTGTTATTGTGTTTATATTAATTGATTGTTTCTCACGTCTCTTCTTAAGTTGCCTTCCAGCTGTTCTGTTACCTTTGATTGCTCCACACCTGTGTCCTGTTTAGTTCAAATATCTCCTGTGTATTTAAGTTCCAGTTTCTGTTTAGTCTTTGCTGGATCCTTAGTCGTTATGACCCCAAGTCTGTCAGAGCTCTCTTGTTGGTTTTGTCAACTACCTGTTGAGTTTCTAGATTAAATCTCCACCCTGCTTACCAATGCTTCCTCGCCGCTTCTTCTGCGCCGTTGGTCCTCAACCTAACATCCAAATCCTGACAGAAGGATCCAGCCAAGAGAGGACCCAGCAGCAAGGCGGTGAGATCATTACTCTTTTTGAGTATCTCCGTCGGGCAGCAGAAAAGACAGCACGCCTCGAGAAAGCTGAGTCTCTCCGTCGGGAAACAAAATAGACAGCTCGTCTTGAGGAAGTGAGAACGCCGTTTTGGGGCTCGAGATAGGCAGTTCCCTTACCTGGAACGGGGCCGCGGTGTTACGAGGCTCCTTAACCCCGAACTGACAAAGCGTCATCCCGCTCCCAGGGTTTCCGTCGTGGGCGCCAGCACGGCTCGCAGCAAGCCTTCCCAGCCGATGCCTCGCATCACTTCCGCGGGGTCGATGCGGCCCTGCGCAGGTCCGGCAGCAGCCCGCTCCCCAGTCAAGGTATGAGCATTCTGAAGCTGAGCCGACTCCCTCGGCAAAGCAGCGGGCGGCCAGGTTACACCACTCTGCGGAGGAAGCAGGGGTCGAACCTAAGCGGTCTGAGGATGGTGTCCAGGCCCCAGCAGCAGCCTATGTTCAGCCAGTTTTTGGGAGATTGTTTGGATGAACCGTCTCTAGTGGCCACTCCTCGCAGCTTTAAAGCACCTTTTCCAGTGCCTGCTCCTCACAGCTTTAAAGCACCTTCTCCAGTGCCTGCTCCTCACAGCTTTAAAGAACCTTCTCCAGTGCCTGCTCCTCGCAGCTTTAAAGCACCTTCTCCAGTGCCTGCTCCTTGCAGCTTTAAAGCACCTTCTCCAGTGCCTGCTTCTCACAAATTTAAAGCACCTTCTCCAGAGCCAGCACCTTGCTGCAAATCGGTGCCCACACCAATCCCAGTTAACCCTGACGGGGCTGTTCAGAATGGTCTGAGGATGGTGTCCAGGCCCCAGCAGCAGCCTATGTTCAGCCAGTTTTTGGGAGATTGTTTGGATGAACCGTCTCTAGTGGCCACTCCTCGCAGCTTTAAAGCACCTTCTCCAGTGCCTGCTCCTCACAGCTTTAAAGAACCTTCTCCAGTGCCTGCTCCTTGCAGCTTTAAAGCACCTTCTCCAGTGCCTGCTCCTTGCAGCTTTAAAGCACCTTCTCCAGTGCCTGCTTCTCACAAATTTAAAGCACCTTCTCCAGAGCCAGCACCTTGCTGCAAATCGGTGCCCACACCAATCCCAGTTAACCCTGACGGGGCTGTTCAGAACCATAAGGACCATCAACCCAAGCTCATTCTGGGCTTCCTGGCTGGGTTTCTGAAAGAGCTCCTCAGTAGCTTTGAGGCATCTCCTGAGCCTGTCAATGAGGAGGTGGGAACTCTTCACCGCCAATCTCTGAAAGTTCTGGTTTTGTCTCCGAGGGTCTTGCCGATGCCTTTGTTCCTGGCTTCGTCTCTGAGGGTCCGGCCGATGCCTCTGTTCCTGGCTTCGTCTCCGAGGGTCCGGCCGATGCCTCTGTTCCTGGCTTCGTCTCCGAGGGTCCGGCCGACGCCTCTGTTTCTGGCTACGTCTTCGAGGGTCCGGCCGACGCTTCCGCTCCTGGCTCTGTCTCCGAGGGTCCGGCCGACGCCTCCGCTCCTGGCTCTGTCTCTGAGGGTCCGGCCGATGCCTCCGCTCCTGGCTCCGTCTCCGAGGGTCTCGCCGACAGCCAGTCCAGGGTCCGACGTGGGGGTCCGGATGGACCCGCCGTCTATCCTTGCTCCAGGGTTACGAGAGGAGGTCCAGGTGGACCTGCTTCTAATCGGAGTGCCAGAACAAGGTGTTCCAGAGAGCCTCTGCCGTCGCCGACCTTCGGGGGTCCTCCTCCGTCGCGGGCCTTCAACGGTTCCATTCTGCTGTCGATCTTCAGGATCCTCCCACCGCTGGCCGCCTGGGGCTTTGCTCCGCCGGGGTCGTCCTTCGCGACGCCCGCATCGGACTCTGCTCCGCCGGGGTCGTCCTCCATGACGCCCGCATCGGACTCTGCTCCGCCGGGGTCGTCCTCCATGACGCCCGCATTGGACTCTGCTACGCCAGGGTCGTCCTCCGCGACCCCCGCCACAGGTTCTGCCACGCTGGGGGTTACCCGCCAGATGCTTCTCCTGGTTGGCCACCCAAACGGTCTCGTTTTTTTGGTTATGGACTCTGACCCTCCGCCATGTGCCTCCCTCTACCCGCCCTGTTTGGGTTATTTTTGTGTTTGGACTCTTGCCCTGGTCCGGTGCCCCCTTCCACCCACCCAGGCCGGGGGATTATTGTTTTGTTTTGGGCGTACCCCTTAAGGGTATCCGCCCTTAAGGGGTGTTATGTCTCGATCCCTTGGCATTTGTGGTTATTTATGTTTGAGTTTTATCCTTGGGATCGTGCATTTGTTCTGTTATTGTGTTTACATTAATTGATTGTTTCTCACGTCTCTTCTTAAGTTGCCTTCCAGCTGTTCTGTTACCTTTGATTGTTCTACACCTGTGTCCTGTTTAGTTCAATTATCTCCTGTGTACTTAAGTTCCAAGTTTCTGTTCAGTCTTTGCTGGATCCTTAGTCGTTATGAACGCAAGTCTGTCAGAGCTCTCTTGTTGGTTTTGTTAACTACCTGTTGAGTTTCTGGATTAAATCTCTACCCTGCTTACCAACGTCGCTTCTTCTGCGCCGTTGGTCCTCAACCTAACCTCCAAATCCTGACAGACTTGTTTTTTGTTTATTTTTTATCCAGAAATCTCACTAAATGATTCAATTATTTCCATGATAATTTGTATTGATCGATTTAATTTTGATATGAATAAGATAACATCATTTGCGAACAAGGAGATTTTGTGGGTCCAACAGTAATTCCATTGAGATGAGGGTGTGAGCGAATCGCTACAGCAAAAGGTTCTATTGCCAGAGTGAATAGTAAAGGCGACAATGGGCAGCCCTGTCTACAGCCTCTATTAATCTTTATTGGCTTAGATATGTTTCTGTTAGTTAATATTTCAGCTGAGGCGTTACTGTATAATATTTCAACCCATTTTATAAAGTTGTTTCCACAATAACATTTTTCCATAACTTGAAAAAGATATTCCCAGTGAACCCTACTGAATGCCTTTTCGGCATATAATGATAAAAGGGCTGAGTCTGGGGTACCTTTATTATAATGAATCATGTTTAATACTCGCCTCACGTTATGAAAGCCACGCCTCCCCAAAATAAACCCATTTTGATCTCGATCAATCGTCTTTGGTAAAAAACCTTTTGTAATCGTCGTGCTAGCAATTTGGAAATTATCTTTAAATCTGAATTCAGTAAACTAATCGGCCTAAAATTCTCACATTTATTTGGAGCTCTACCTGGCTTTGGCAATAGGAATTTTTCATGGCGGCGTTTATTGAGGGGGGGAAATAATTTGAATGGAAAATTTCTTTAAACATGTCTAATAATGGGGACAAGAAGTTTGTCTTTGAAGGTCTTATATAGATCTATTGGAATATTGTCTGGACCTGCTCTTTTCCCTAATTTCATATTATCAATGGCTTGTTCTATTTCTTCTGCTGTAATTTCTTGATCCAAATTGTCTTTATCTTCCTTAGAGAATTTAGGTATATTTAAGTTTTCTAAAAAAATTATTTATGTTTTCTAATTTTATGTGTTTTTGCGTTTTATACAATTCTTCATGGTAGTTCTTGAATATTATATTCGGTACATATCCAGCTGTAAATTTTGTTCACATACTAGTTACCTATATATAATAATAATACATTTATTTTTATTTAAAAGGCGCCTTTCTAGACACTCAAGGTCGCCGTACAGAAGGGTAAAAAACAGAATGTCAGGAACAGAATCAAAACAAAAAACATTTAAAAAATAAATAAAAAATAAATAAATACCGAGGCTGGGACAGGGAAATTGATAATTAAAGAGAATAGGCGGTCTTAAACAGATGAGTTTTGAGTTGTGATTTAAAATTTTGAAGTGAGTCCGTGTTTCTAAGTAGGGGTGGTAGAGAGTTCCAGAGGCGGGGGGCAGAGCGGCTGAATGCTCTGCTCCCCATGGTGGTGAGACGGGCGGAAGGGACAGACAGGTGTAAAGCAGATGAGGATCTAAGAGCACGGGAGGGGGTGGGAATGTGCAGGAGGCCTGACAGATAAGGGGGGCTAGGTGGTGAAGGGCCTTGAATGTCACCATGAGAATTTTATATTGAATGCGGAACTGCACGGGGAGCCAATGAAGCTGTTGGAGGACCGGGGTGATGTGGTGGATAGAGGGAGTTCTTGTTATGATGCGAGCAGCTGAGTTCTGGACCAGTTGTAGTTTATGGAGTGATTTCTGAGGAAGGCCGAAGAGGAGAGAGTTGCAGTAATCCAGTCGGGAGGGTGACAAGGCTGTGCACAAGTATGGCAGCAGTGTGTGGGGTAAGGGAGGGACGGAGGCGGTTGATGTTTCTTAAGTGAAAGTAGGCAGACCGGGTAATGTTATTGATATGGGATTGAAAAGATAGGGTGCTATCGAGGATGACACCCAGACTCTTAACCTGGGGGGAGGGGGAGATGGAGGAACTGTCAATAACAAGTGGGAAACTGTCAGTTTTGGAAAGAGTTGATTTGGTGCCGATGAGGAGAACCTCAGTTTTACTACTGTTTAATTGAAGGAAGTTTTTGGTGAACCAGGCTTTTATTTCACAGATGCAATTTGTGAGGGAGGTGGGGGGAAGAGAGGACGATGGTTGTGTGGAGAGGTAGAGCTGGGTGTCATCAGCATAGCAATGGAATTGGATGTTAAATTTGCGGAAGATATTGCCAAGGGGAAGGAGGTAGATGATGAAGAGGAGGGGCCCGAGTACAGAGCCCTGGGGCACGCCTGAGGTGAGGGGGGAGGGGGTGGATTTGAGGGTCTTCAGTTGAATGTACTGAGTGCGGTCAGAGAAGTAGGAAATAAACCAGTCCAACGGAGTGTTAGTGATGCCAATGGAAGAAAGCCTACTGAGGAGAGTGGTGTGACAGATGGTGTCAAAGGCTGCACTCAGGTCGAGGAGGATGAGGATGGTGAGTAGTCCAGAATCAGATGCCATGAGGAGGTCATTGGTGATTTTGATGAGTGCTGTTTCAGTGCTATGGAGTGGCCGGAAACCAGACTGAAATTCTTCATACAGGCTGTTGGCAGATAGGTGAGTATGGAGCTGGGAGGTAACTGTTTTTTTCAAGAATTTTGGAAATGAAGGGTAAATTGGAGATAGGACGGAGGTTGTTGAAGTTGATCGGGTCGGCACCAGGTTTTTTTACAATCGGAGTGATGGCAGCAGTTTTGAGAAGTGTAGGGACAGTTCCAGTGGTGAGGGAGGTGTGGATGATTGCGGAGATGAGGGGAACCAGAGAGGGGAGGCAGGTTTTGACAAGTTGTGTTGGGAAGGGGTCCAGTTGACAGGTGGATGGTTTGGATTTCCGAATGAGCTCTGTGATTTCCGAGACAGTGGGAAGATGGAAGGAGGAGAGCGACTGTGTAGGCGAGGGAAGATCTGGTGAGGTGCTGAGATGAGCCGTTGATCCAAGGTTTTGGTGAATGTTCTTGATTTTTCCTGTGAAGTATGACATGATGTCATTGCAGAAGGAGGTTGTATAAAGGTGCGGGGGGAAAGAGTCCTTGGGTTTGATAGTATTATTGAGTATAGAGAAAAGTGACTTAGAGTTATGTTGATTGGCAGTGATTAAGCTCGAGTAATACTGTGATTTAGTGCTGGCAATGGAGTCCTTATAGTGAATAATGTGATTATTGTACATTTCTTTGTGTATAGTGAGACCAGTTTTTCTATAAAGTCTTTCGAGTTGCCGTCCTTTGGTTTTCATGCGTCGGAGATTTGGGGTGTACCAGGGGGCGGAGACGGAAAAAGAAACAAATCTATTTTTTAGTGGAGCAAGCGAGTCAAGGATATTATGGAGACCAGTGTTGTAGTGGATGACCAGGTCATCAGGGGTATATTATATTCATAGGACAAATCTATCAGTAAAATTATGTTTATATTAGTATTCATCCCTATATTTATTCAGTACATATCCATGTCCTTTACTTATGGAACTATTGTGCATCCTGCACTTGCTGTTATTGCACTTCTGGTTAGACCTAAACTGCATTTTGTTGCCTTGTACCTGTACCTGCATAATGACAATAAAGTTGAATCTAATCTAATCTAAAGGCTGCATAAATTTTTTGGGGATCCTGTAAGATTAAATCATTTGATATAATTGATGTGATTGGTTGTTTTGTTTCTAACTACCCTGTTTATAAAATGTTTGTCTGAGTCGCAAAAGACTTGCAGCTGCTCTGGAAGCTGAATACTTATCATATTCTGCTCTCAAAATCAATAATTCCTTTTCTAGTTGTGGGTCATTTCCTTTGTTTACTTTAGCTTGAATTACCTTTATTTTATCTTCCAACTGTATTCTATATCTTTCAGTTTGTTTTGTTTTAGACCCTTTTCCCCCCATGTTGTTGTTATCTTCCTTCAACAGATAAGGGCAGCGCCTTGTGGATACACTAGTGTCCTTGGCAGCATGGCCTCAGTGAACCGTCTCCCCCCTGAAATGTTTGTGATGTTATGTTATGGTGATGGTACTGAAACTGCAATTTCCCTCTGGGATTAATAAAGTATGTCTGAGTCTGAGTCTGAGATAACTGATTATATGTCCTCAAAGGAAGGCCTTAAATGCTTCCCATTTTATACCTGCTGTTGTTTCTGTAGTATTAGTTAAGAAGAATGCATCGATCTGTTTTCCTAGATATTCTACAAAGTTTCCGTCTTGTAACCATTTATGATGAAATTGCCATCTCGGCGTATCTCTCTTTAATTTATCATCTTTGTAGATCAAAGAACATGGAGCATGATCTGAAATTACAATATTATCATAAGAGCAATCTTGAATTCTAAACTGTAACTCTGTAGAAATTAAAAAGTAGTCTATTCTAGAATGGGTTTTAAAATTACTTTAGTAACAGGAGTATGTTTTGTTAGCTGGATTTTTCTCTCTCCAAACATCTAGCAACTTCAGCTCCTTCATCATACTATGAATTGCAGCTCTACAATTATTATGTGACTGATCCAGTCTGGTTAATCTGTCCACGTTTGGATTTAATGTACAATTAAAGTCCCCCCCACCCCCATTATGTGTAATCTTTTAAGCGTTGAAAGAGTTAGGAATAGATTGTTGGGCCCATATATATTGGTTAGAATTAGATTTTCCGACATTGAGGAGCCTTGGAATATTAAATACCTTCCTTTTTTATCTTTAATAATGTTTTTAATTTGCAGTGGCACCGATTCATGTATTAAATGGTAAATGGACTGAACTTATATAGTGCTTTTCCAGTCATGCTGACCACCCAAAGTGCTGTACACTATAGCCACATTCACCCAGTCGCTCTCACTAACGCGCACACATTTATACACCGAGACGCAGCTCGGTAAGCAACTTGGGGTTAAGTGCCTTGCCCAAGGGCACATCGACATGTGGCAAGGGGAGGCTGGAATCAAACCCACAACCTTCTGGTTGCCAGACAACTACTCACACCATCAAGCCACAGTCGGCCAGTCGCTGCGTGCTCGCCCATTAGGGTCATAACTCCCCTGGAATGAGATGTGAATGGTGCCGTATTTATATTGCCCCTCCACATCCTCCTCACCTTTAAGTTGTTCTCATCAAGAAGATGTATTTCCTGAAGGAATACTATTTTAGAGTCCATTTCTTTCAATCTATTCATAACTTGCTTGACTTTTTGGAGACGTTGAAGACACCTGCAGTTCCATGAGATAAAATTAAATTTCAAAGTTTGAGGCATAAAGTAACAAAAGTAGTGTCAGGGTTTAGTTTTTGTCTTGCTCCTGTTTCCTGTGTTAAACTGTGTGCTCCAGTTTAATATCTTCTTGCTCAGTTTACCCTCCACTCCTCCAGTAATCAGTCACACCCGTTAGGCTTTAATTAGAATCCAATCCAACTGCTAGCCTCCCTATTTAAGCCTCACTCCACCTTCATTTCACCGCTGGTCTGTCTTCATTCTCCTGTTGCCTCAGCTAGAGAAGCTTCCACGTCCTCCCGAGCACCACCCGTCTGTTGCACAAACTACCAGAGATTTTCCCACGTTTGGTAAAGTGTAACAGCCCAAAGTCTGGCCATCGGAGATGTTTCCACGTCCGGTCGTCAGAGCTCCCTGTGTCAACCTGCTACTTTCCAGCCACAAGTAAGGCCACCTCCTTTGGGATTAATCATTGTCTCTTTTGCATCAGGACTTTCTAGCCTGCTCTGGAGGCTACCCGTTTCCACGGCGCAGCGTCCGCAGCACTCCAGCGACCTCCAAGTCTCACCAGCTCTCCAGCTCCTCCATTCACCTTCTTCCACAACCATCCTCCCTTTAATAAACTTTCTTAAAACATGTGAAGCATAAAAAATGGATGCTAGAACATACATTCAACACGCAAAATGTAAAAAAAACCCTTTCCTACCATTTCCCTTCCCCAAGCTGAGAGAGTCCTACCCACATGCACTAGACTCCCCTTATAGGAAGAAGCCAATCCACAACCAGTGAGGATCCGCAAAACCACACTAAGCCTATTCTGCAGGAAATACCCCTGTTGTTGCTAATAACATTTTGACCCCTGCCCACCAATACTGAAAAAATATTTTAAGGGACTATATTACCTTTAAACACTTTATTGTTACAAAATTGAGAACGTGGATGTGTGACATGTTAAGGCACGAAACCATGTCAACACATTGGAATGTCAAGAAAAAAATCCCAAATAGCATGAAAACGCTCTAGCTGTAAGGTATCATGTGATGGATTATTTGTGGACCTTACTTTACACTCCATCTGAAGCTTCATTCTTCACTTAATGTTCTGTGTGTCCTAAGCCCTCTTGAAATTTCTTGAGATACTCCCTTGCATCCTCAGGTGTTTTGAATGCCAATGTTTTGTTTTCATGGGTCACTAGAAGCGTTGCAGGGTGAGTTACTCCGTTACGAATGCCCAATTTACGCAGCTCCTCCCCAATCGGATCAAACTTTTTCCTCAGATGGTAAAGCCCGGTTGCCAGGTCGGGGTAGAAGTGGACCCGGTGTTCCTTGTAGAAGACGTCTTTCTTCTCCCGTGCAGCTCAAATGACGGCTTGCCATTCTCGGTAGTTGAGGAACTTCATTATCAGGGCTCTTGGTCGGGAAGTGCCGTCCGCTCTTGGTCCTAATCTGTGTGCTCTTTCCAGGCTCACCGAGGGCTGCAGTGCCTCATTCCCCAATGCCTCCGGTATTCACTTCTCCAAAAAAGCACATAGATCTGGACCTTCGGCATCTTCTGGCAAATTCACAAGTCTCAAGTTATTCAGGCGAGACCTTGTTTCCAAGTCCATGAGTTTGTCCTCCATCAATTTATTTTTAGCCTGCAAGGAGCTCAAGTTAGCCTGTAGATTAGCCACTTTGTCTTCCGCGGTAGAAATAAAGTCCTCCGCCCGTGACATACGTTCATTATAGTGTTTCATTTCTTGTTTTACATCTTGTAGTGTCACCATCACTCCATCAAGTTTCGCGGAGAACTCGTTTCTTAATGACTCCAGTGCAGCTAGAATTTGATCCGACTTACTATCAGGTTCGCTTTTCTCTTCTTGCACAGCCATGTTTTTATCCTTGCGAGCTTCTCCACGGAGGTTATGTTCGAACAGCTTTGTTTGCTTGGATGCCTCGCTTTTTCCTTTGTGTTGTCTAGTTGAGCTAGGCATTATACATCAGTTTGTCCCTTTTTTGCATCAATCTTTGTGAGCAGCGGTTATTTTCCCCGTATTAAAGCAACAAGCAGCAGGGCGAAGTACGACACCTTTTCATGTGGCCGCCATAACCGGAAGTCAGAATCTGATTTTTTAATAGCCTACAGTCATTGCCCTTCAATCTTTCCAGCGGTCTTCAGAACTCCTGCTTCACACAGATTGAGATTTATAAAAGAGATTGGTTTTTTGGTGATGAAATGTATTATTCTTCAGAATTAAATGCTATTTTGAGATGCTAACGTTGGTTACTTACATTTCTCAAGTTCCACAAATCAAAACAGTCTCTCCTGCTTCTTTACAGAACTGCACTCAGCAGCTTTCACCTATTTTAGTGTAGTTAATACTTAGTTTTTTTTAGCTGGGACTATTTTCGTAGCCTATCATTAATCGTAGTAACCGCATCCCGGTATGAATGAAACTTAAATCTTGCGCTTCAAGACACACACACACACACTAGAAAACAGCCAATCAGAAAGAGGGGAGGCACAACTTACGGCAGATCAACCACACAGCACAGTCACGTGTGCTGCAGATTTAAAGGGACAGAAAAGACCGGGCAGGCAGTCAGACGGAGTGGCAGCAGCAGCCGCCAGACAGTGGAGCTGCGAGAAGAAAGATAAAAGTATTTTGTCCTCTGTAAAGTACAGAGGACAAAATACTCTTCTGTTCTATCATGTTTTCCAAATCCTTTCTCTTATCTTTTCCCCCTCTCATTGGATCATTTGTTTTATCATCTTTCACTCACCCTTTCTCTCACACATTGTCTCTCGCATTTCTATCTCACATTCATCTTCTTTCTCACTCTTGTTACTGACACCCCAAAAGTTACCCCACCTTATAAATGTGTGTGTCTTTTTAATGTCACCATTCTGAGAATTCCAACAAAGTAATCTGCAAGAGGGTAGCAATCAGCCAGTTCATCAAGCTCAATCAATCAACCATTCTTTGGCTGGACATGCACCCAGCTCAAAAGCTCTGAAATGTTCCCTGTACCACCAAGAAAGTTGCTTCAGCAAGAAACACAGTCTGTCGTGTACAATGCAAATCTGAAGAATGTCTCCAAAATCAGGCAGTCCACTTAAAGACCCATGAGCAATGATCATCCCATTTCTGAAATGAACACTTTTACTTACCACACATTTAGTAAGGTAAACTTCAGCTGCACCAGGGATGATCAGTTCAATAGCCTTAGCCATTTCTGGTTTCATAACACCACAGGAACTATTGAAACATTTGTAATTTCTAAGGAAGTTGTTTCGAAACTGGTGCATCTCAACTGACATGAAATCCTTAGCTGATGCTTAGTAGCTAGCGAAAGGGGCACATTTGAGTGGTATGCCTTAGTGGCCACTGTCTCTGACAGCTCCCACATTTCCAGCGCTAATCCATGTTTCCTGTGTCTCTCAGGTTGCCTCATGCTTGGATCCCATTTCAAGTGCTTCCTTGTGTTCAGATGTCCTAAGTCAAGCCCTCCGTCTCTCTACACTCTGAAGACCATTCCAGACGCTTCCTCAGGCTCTAGTTCCACTCCGAGGCTCCCTTGGTGGTACTAAGTTGGGCTAAGGAGCCGCTCAGTCTCCAACCGCTCCGTGTGATTGCTTAAGGCTGCCCTCCTGTGAATCCGCCAACTGCTCCACCGGCCCAATGCAGCTTAAAACATTGTCTGCTTACTGTCTCTGGACATACCCATTCCCCTCGGCTCTGCTTAATCTCCTGAGTGGTAAGCGTTGCTGCACATTTTAGATCACGTGCGGTGGTTGGCGCCTAACCTTTTTTCTCCTTTCTGTTCTGTCGGAGAATCCGTGTGTTTGATCTCTACATTCGGTGTGGAGGCTCAAAATCTCCAAGCCCTGTAAACCCTCCTCCCTCTCTAGTTAAAACCCTGTACTTGTCCTCCTGTTTGTTCTCTGCATGTGGGCAAATGTCATAAAAACCATGACAGACATCTTGTGGATAACCTGTATGAACACTGAAATGGGCAAGGGTTTTTGTGATAACACAATGGCCTTTAACCCCAAAACTGCTTGTGCCATTCTCCTCAGCTGATTCACATTAGAGTCATGGAGGTCTTTTGTCCTGAGAGTGAATGTACCTGACCTTACTTGTTTTGTTTGGATTTCTGTTCTTGTTGCTGTGCACAATCTGCAGATATACCCACCAGGAAAGCTCTCATTAAACCCATCTAAACTGTGAGCGCCCAGGTTATCTGCTGCAACAAACTGAATTGTACCTTTAAGACTTCTGCTGAGCAATGGAACAAAAACTCCCTCTTGTTTTAGACATTTCAAATCTTGAAGAAGAGGATACAACCTCTTGGTTATAACCAAACTTGTTCACATCCTCAGTTTTACACAAGACTGCCAAGTAGATTGAAAACAGTGATGAATTTGAGGCAGGCGGGAAATTATTCAAAGTCCAGTAGATTCCGCAAAGCTTATGTTTCCTGGGAGAAGTACCCAGTGGGTTGCATATCTTAAGATCATCTATGCATAAACCTACCAAAATTCTCAACTCATTTCCTGACAGAAAACTGTTTTGTTGGAAGTTTGAACCATCCTGAGAAGATTTGTCTGCATGTTGCTCACCTGTCATTGTACTACTCTGAAATGGTTTGTGGATTTCAACTACCTTGTCTACCACATCTTTTCTATCAAATAGCTGCTGCAAAGACTTCAGTACAGGTACATACTGAAAACGTCTTTTTTCCTTTGTATCCAGAATGTACTCAATGGGTTCCACAACGTTAAAGCTATCTTTGTAATACTGTTTTCGGAGATAGGTTGTGCTCTTTCCCTATAGCTTTGAGCAATGGGTTAGATGTAAAGACAGCAGTGGCTACTTCTGTTTTCACAGACTTGTCAGTTGGGGGGTTATGTTTCTGACAAACACTCTCTAGAATGTTAACAGAGAGCGGTAATGTTGCTGAACTTAGCAAGTAATGCAATTCTTCCAAGAAGTCATAAATTTTTGTACCTGGGACATGTGTAAAATGCTTCATCTTGAGCAAAGCTGCTGCAAAATTTTGCCCAATGACTTCAGGCAAGTTTTTAGTGACATCCACATCACTACGCAAGCATGTATAGTCTGTTTCAACTGCAGGGTCATCTTGATTAAAACCCTATTCTGGATTATCTGAAGTATCCTGTAAATCTCCAGTGATTGTAACTACACCTGTCTTAAAATCTTCCAATGTATGTAGGTTGTGTTTCATATTCTTGTGAGAGTGAAATGTTCCATATACATTTGTGTGAAGACTACAACCTTCAAACATACAACCAACAGTTTCATTTCTCTTCAAATGAGTGCAGATGTGTACAAAATAATAATTTTCAGTGGGCAGATCAGTACAAGTGCACAAATGACAACTGAACGTTAATACTTCCAGCAGCTCCTGAGATTTTGGTTTAGGATGAACTCTACTTGAATGAATGTGAAGAGCATTCCATGTATTAAAAGTACATGGCCACTTTGTATGTAGGCATGGGTAGCGCTGCCTTGAAGTAAAAATTCAATCAGATTATACAGATTGGGTCATATTATACAAATTGGTCAAAAATAATTCCTATCTAAGGAAACCCAGTAGATTGAATCAAGTCTTGACAAGCAGCATTCACTCCTCCTGAAGAAGCATAGAGCTGCAGGGATAGTCGTCTGCATTGTCCATGGCTTTGCAGCAATACCTCATACTGAGAAAGCATGAAGCGACAATGGAAAATAAAACTCTCCTTTAACAGGAAGGAAAAACCTCCAGCAGAACCAGGCTCAGTGTGAACGGTCATCTGCCTCGACCGACTGTGGGTTAGAGAAGACACAGCAGAGATAAAACATGGGAGACAAAAAAAGCACATAGGTCAGATTAGGTGATTGATTAAGACATTTATTTTTAAGGACTGGTCCTTAAAAATAAACTTCTTTCTTGTTCGAATTTAAAAACAGAAAATTTTAATTCATCCAGGTTTTAATGTCATGAAGATATGCCCATACTCAAATTAATTGATTATATTCATCATGATTTATGGATAAATATAGCTGAGTGTCATCAGCATAACAGTGAAAAATTAATCCCACGCTGTCTGATAATTTTATCAATCGAAGCATAGTATATAGAAAAGAGAATTGGCCCAAAGGCTGAAACATGTGGTACTCCACAAGTCACCCTAGAGTTAGAAGCAGATTTACCAATATCAATATGAACAAACTGGAATTTATCAGACAGATTCAAACCTGCCCTAATTGATTTACCCTAACACCTACAGTATGTTCAAGTCATTCTATGAGAATATTGTGATCAACTGTATCAAATGCAGCACTGAGAACTAACAGGATAAGTAGTGACACAAGTCCATTGTCTGAGGCCATGATAATATCATTAGTGACATTCACCAGAGCTTTTTCGGTGGTAAAATGAGCTTTGAAGAGGATTAAAAATAAGCCTGTAATCTATTAAGTCATCTTGTTAAAGAGAGGGTTTCTTGAGTAAGGGATTAACAACAGTTACTTCAAAAGCCTGTGGTGCATATCTATTTACTAAGGATAGATGAATAATGTCTAAAATGGGGGCATTGATCAAAGGGCATACTTCCTTAAATAACTTGGTAGGGATTGGGTCTAATATACAAGTTGAAGTTTTAAATGAAGCTACAATTTTATATAAATTAGAAAGCTCTACCACGTCTAAACAGTCCAAACACCGGTTCTAAAGATGCCTCACTTACTAAGGAGGAGGCAATCAAGTTTGGGAGGATACCACTTTTGATAAAAAAATTTATTAAAATTAATTTTATTTATGAAGAATCCCATAAAGTCATTGCTGCTTAAGCTAAGGGAATGGATGGATGGAATAGTCTCAGACTCAGAGCTCTGACTCAGAGCTCAGAACACAGCCTAATATTATTTTTTATTGTCCTCTAATAATGATTAAACATATGCTGCTCTGACTCTATGAAGGGTCTTTTACAACAGTAGACAGATTTTCCAGATTAGGTAACATTCTTTCAGATCAGGGGTTCCCAAACTTTTTCAGCCGAGCACCCCCTTTCGTGTCCCAACCGGGTTGACACACCCCCACTCTTCAAAAAAAATTAAAATAAATAAATAACTATATATATATATATATATATATATATATATATATATATATATATATATATATATATATATATATATATATTAGAGCTGGGCAAGTTAACGCGTTAATTTCGCGTTAATCCATTAGACTATTAACGGCGATATTTACTTTAACGCGCATTAACGTATGTTGCTCACATGCTTTTATTTTGTGAAGGTCTGTTGCTGCGGTTAAGAGAAATCTGTTTTTTTTTATTAAACTTATACAAAGAGGTTGAAGTATCTGTAAAATATTTTGCTTGGTTAAATTTTTCAAGGGATCAAGATCTGGGGTACAGGTGAAGAACTTTAAGAATTGTTTGTTTTAGAGGGAACTCTGTGGCTGATTTTGCTTTGAGACAGTTTTACTGTAAGTTTTTGTTTTAATTGTTTTCTTTTCAACTTATGTACACTACACTACGGATGAAGATGGACAATTCTTGTATTAGACAATTTGATTTTGGACAAAATCCATTTGGCAAAATGCTGGCAGAATTCCTTGTGGTTTCAGACACAACGATTGGAGAAAGAAGATTCATGGACAATGCTGGTCCTGAAAGGATGTTGTGCTGCTGAACTCAGACATGATGACTGAAAATGGACAACTAATGGCGGGGGCAAAGACAGAGGCATTGGATAACCTTCAATGGACCGCAACACGAAACAAAGATGAGTTGTCAGACACCCCTTCTGCATTTCACTTCAGATTTTCCTGTACACAATTAAAAAACAAAACACACATTAGAAACAAACACATTGGCAGATGCGCTTAGAAGAAAACTTTCAGATTAAAAGCAATCAAGATTAGTATTAAACCCCTAGGATGTTAATTGTTTTAGGTCAGAGCTGTTATTAGCGAGCTATAAGAAGGTCAAACGCATTCGGGAGAGAGGTTCTTGTCAGAAAAGAAAAGATGAGATAGGAGGCGCAATATGAGGGATTTTCTTTTACTTTCCTAACAAATTTTTAATTAAATCATCTAATACAGATATAAATATGTTTTGGAGTTTATTAACCCCACAAGGGGTTTTCTCTAAGATTCAAAGAGGCGCCTTTAAGATACAAAAAGCTTTGTAAAACACAACGTGCACGTTAAGAAATAGGGGACACCGTTAAAAGACATTCATTTTGCACCAAAATGTTAAGTTACGTGATGAAAGCATAGAGCAGCTTAAGAAATTATGCTAAACCTAAGCAGGTTCGACAAATTACGAATATTTGTGATTAAAGCAACAAGTGGGATACATAGAGGGGCTGTTTGAGCATTAAAGGAAAGTGGGTAAGAAAAATGTATGCAATTCAGACTATATGGGAAAAGTAAATTTACATCAATGAGCGATATTTATGAACAAGAAAAAACTAGTGGGTGAAATAGTTGAAGTAGGCATTACAGCAACAGTTAATAGGATAAAGGAATCAATGAATGAATGAGTGAGCCAATTAAGTTTTTGATATAAGAAGAATAAACTCTGAACCTTTACGCCACCTGTTGAAGCGAAGGAGAAATTGCGAACACCACATTTACTGGGTATCTTGAAGTAAGTAGAGGTAAGAAGTAAGATCCAAATAAGTAGGATGCCTGTAAAATCTGCCACTCCAGCAGACATCAATAAAAAACCACGGGGGTTAAGGATTTAAATGGATAAAACGGCAATATTAGAATAATAATTTATTCTACTACATAACATGGGTAAATTAGGCATTAAAGCACCAGTGACAATAGTTTGAAGTTACCTAAAAGGTTTAAGGAGACTTAATATATCTCCTTTCAAACGCAAAATAGCACAATAGTTGTCCTTCAACTAGATGTTAAATCAACCATAAGGGAAAAACACATAAACAGAGTTTAGCCGATTATTTTCGTTTAGACCAGGTAAATTTAATGATTATCGTCTTGCGTACATGCAGAGAAGAATTGAGACCAATCAGATTAGTTGGACATTTGGAATCTGGTCAAGACAGCAGAACTAACTGTTCGATAAAAAGGGGATGATAGAAGTATAACAGCTTGAAAAGAATATAAATGCATGAAGGTTGGCTCTGAGGAACATCAGAGCTGCAATGGTACCCGACAATGAAACTCCTGCTGTGCTAAAAACATCTTGAACAAGACTATGCATGACTGCTTTGCTTCACAGGTGATGGATTTCAACTACAAGGTTTTACGAAGATGACATGGACAGGTTGCCGTTCAGGAAACGCACCTAGAACACACTCTTGGACTCTTAACGCAGAAACATTTGAAAATGGGGATACAACAACTTGCAACTTGGGGTAAATGGGTAAGTGGGGGACACTTAACGGGAGATGAGCTGAAAGCCTGGGCTTACGACGGGAGACATTTCACAAACAGGGGATATGGACACCCAGGAATAGCTGCTGTGGTTTGAAAATGTCAGAGATTTGTCGCAGGTGGTGGAGTGTTTCGATGGCCCAGGCACTTGGAACCAGGTTGGACACAAAAGATGATGTTGTGTTCCCACAAGGATTACCTGTAACCTAACACTGGCTGTAAACGGTTTTGTTTTTGGGTTTGCTGGGGTTGCCAAAAGGAGCATCGGAGACAACTTTTTTTGACATGACCAGGTCCTCACTTAAAACGCAAAGAACAAAATTACAGAGGCCTAAACAAATACGGCCACACAGAAGTGTTCATACAAAGAATTCCAATAATCCACAAATTTAGATGCAGATAATAGGGCTAAACAAATAATTAGAAGAGGGGCAAAACTAAACTTAATGCTGATCATTTACCAATCGGTGGTCGATATTTAAGATGGTTGAATGGAACTGCACAGTTTTTTCAATAATCACAACAGACAGTGATTGATGAAACAAAATTCTAGAATGGGAATTTTTAATCTGCTGGGACAAGACACAGTGCAAACATAATAAAGGATTCATGGATCACTGGGTGATATAAGTTGATATAACACAGGTCCTGAATTTGGAAAAACTGTAGAAAAAGCAACGGTAGTAATAATGGATAAATGAAAATGTAAGAAAATCACTCGGAGTAATGTCTGCTTAAAGTTTTTCAAGGGTAAACTAAACACATGAGAACCGAGAACAAGATATTTATTAAAAGGTTGGATTAGATGGGGATAAGATTGTGCTTGGGTGTATTATCAATTAAACTAACGTTAGATGACTGAAACAGGTTTAAAGACTCATAAAATTCTATCTAGAGCAGTATGGAGCAGTTACATGATCAGGGGGCAATGTTTTTAAAAGAAAAACAATGAATTACCATTTTGCAGCGTACTACAGTTTAAAGGTTTGTTTCAAACACGATTCAGAAGCAGAAATGAGGAAAAAATAAAGTTAATGGGGTTAGAATTGCTCTTCGCTTTAGGTGGAGGGCGTATTCAACTAGAAGTCCTTTGGTTTGATGCACGTCAAGCTGAAACTTATTTACATAACTACTTCCTGACTCCGCCCTGGGCTACACCCACTTCCTGAATGGCAGCCAATTACGACTTTGTGTGCGCTAGGGGCATGCACACACTTCCATTTTCTCAGCTGAGCTTTTCAAAATAAGACAAAAGATACATAGGGCTGCTTCTGATTAACATCACAAAAATATTCTGGAAATATACGTAGTGGAGATTTCTTTTACAAACTAAAGGGTTTTTCTGTTTGGGTTTTTGGAAAAAGGTGAAGTATTTTAGAGCTGGTTCAGCAAGAAGTTTCTGAAGATTCTTTGTTGTGACTTAGTGTGTTAAATGAACTGTGATGGACATTGACACAGTGGCCATGAAACTAATAAGATGATAAGTCTATGTTGCAGAGAACTTTCAACTGTCAGACATTGTAAGATGAGACACATGGGAGAAATTTGGTTAAGAATTACAGAGAAATGCTGCTGCTGATAAAGATAAACTTTAAAGATTTCTCCTTTAATATAAGAGTAATGCAAGATCTAATGATTACAGTAAAGGAGGTTAAGCTAAGAGCACAATATTTGTGAACGGAAATATCTGGATGTGAAAGTGTTTAAAGAAGGTAAATGACACAAGATTGGGAATCTTGATAAGAACACTAATTACACCTTGTTTCTGTTCCTCAACAGTAAACAAGGCCAGGTGTCTGCCAACCATCTTTACAGAGCATTTTACCGGGAATAAAATGCTTATTGCCCGAGCCAGGACTGAACACTCATTACCATCCAACTAAATCGTTTTGTCCATGCTGAGGAACAAGAAAAGGACTTAAGAAGTTTTGGGAGGAACATGCCAAGGGAACTGTGATTTTTTTTCTTTCTCTTTCTTGTTTTGCAATGAAGGAGCAGTTGCCTGAGAACCCTGAGCTGACCACTGATGCGTGAATAGATTCATGCCTGCCACGTGCTTAGACTGGCCTGACATTTTTTACTTGCGTTATTGACGTACGGACTCTTTTT
This sequence comes from Fundulus heteroclitus, assembly GCF_011125445.2. Taxonomy (NCBI): domain Eukaryota; kingdom Metazoa; phylum Chordata; class Actinopteri; order Cyprinodontiformes; family Fundulidae; genus Fundulus; species Fundulus heteroclitus. The sequence continues at coordinate 354,139 of NC_046363.1, forward strand.
ATTTCACAAATGTTTTTTTTCTCTTTTCCGCTGACTTCCATCATCATGTTTGATTTTATGTGCTATGATGTTTATACTGTGATGTTACATTAAGTTAATCGTTATGGTTTTATGATTAAGAATGAAAACTCTCTGCTACAGACAAACACACCAAGATCTACAGTTCTTGTAATCTTTTTGATTTGTTATATCGAGAACCAGGATCTGATGGCTATCACAGATCCATAAATTACTCAGTAAGGCTAATATTTTGATTTAATACTTTTCGCTCAGATTGGCCCAGATTACCCTTGACTGGGCTGCATCAGTTTTTCACCATTTCTTACGAGGTGGTGTTTTTCTGGTGGAGGCCCAGCCTGCCATGTGATGCCCCCTACTGGTGCTCTTGGATTCGGGCACACCAGAAGAGATTGTGTGACCCCAGAGACTGGGCTACACAATCGGTTGTCATGGAGATCACAGATGGACGGACTCTGGAGGCCAGAAGCTGACGTGCTATGATTGGACAGAATCACCAGCTGTTCTTGGAGAGGGACAGCCCTAGAGCTGTCGTTCCACTGGTTGATCATCTTTGGTGATGTGCCATTTAGACACATCATCAGGGGGTCTGTTACGATATCAACGAGGTCACGTGGAACGAACTGTTTATCCCAGAACCGCCTGCCACACTTGGATAACACCGGACACAAGGAAATGACTCATCTGTCTGATAGCGTCCCGGAGTTGACAAAGTTTATCTACTGATGACACAGTTTGGATGTGTACGGCCTTTTATGGGTGTTAACCTGAACTCCTTTATAATGTTTCTGTAATGAGCAATCGAGGTTTCTTGCCGATCAAGAGCCCATCAGCGCTGGTGTGTCTGTAACTGTTTCTCTGTCTTTAGTAGATAAAATATAACTAAAAGCATACTTGTCTGTTTTGTGCATCCTACATTCAAGGTAATAATTAAGTGGGGGTCGCCTGACGGGTAAAAAGAGCTGGGTCCACCTAGGGTGTGTCACCGCTGACGGAATGCTGTGAAGTCTTAACAACCTTAAAAAGGGCTAACATCCGTTAGCCCTTTGTTCTAAAGGCACCATGTGTCCAAACCAGTTACCAAACATTTCCAGACAAACCATTTAACTTCTCCCTCAGCTCCCTATGCCCAAACCTGTCTTTTAACCATGTGAGTTTGGTCCAGTTTGGCTATTTCAAGGAAGGAGCATTGAAAGCAGGAACCTTTTTGGTTTGTCCAGCAGCAGGCAAGGCACTTAGCTCTGCAGCACCATGTGGTCGGGGTCGGAGGCCTGATGTCCTGCAGACAGTCTCTGACTTGGTTGCAGTCACGATTAGAGCAGGTCCTCCTGAGCATTCAAAGTGGGTTCTGCTGCTGGCTTTTCAGCTCCATCTAGGGTTCGCTTCCCTGTAAAGGCTGACAAGAAATACAACAGAGCTGTTTGGCAGGCACGATCTTTCCTTCTGCTACCGGTGATGAGGTTAAACAGCAGACTTAGCTCTGTATTTGCGTGTTGTTTATCCGGATTCAGTCAAGTCCTCCGCTCCCTCTTGGTCATTCCATTAAAGCAGCAGATGAGTTCCACAGAATGGTTTGTCTGTGGGCTTCCGACCTTGAGTTACATGGGTGCTGAAGAAAGAGACCCCCCCCCCCTCGCCTTGGGAGCCCCATGGGGAGAAGTCTATTAGCTTGGAGTCAGGAGTCTGAAGAGAAGTCTGAAGAAGAGTGGTCAGAAGCACTCTGACCCTTTTATCTGTGGGGAGTGGTTTCCAGCTGGCATCCTGCTGAGAGAGGAGGTCCTTTGTGCCTGTGAGGATCTCATGTTTGTAGCAGGAGTGGAATTCCTTTTGTTACCTCCTCCATACTACATGGCCAAAATTCAGTCTTACATCAAATATTAGTATCATGGCGTTATTAAGGCACAACACTAAATATAGCTAATTTAAACTTGAATTGTTGGTATTAAAATGGGCAGTGGCGGAGTTATTTGATAGGAGCACAGTTCACTTTATTTACAGATAATAATCCTTCAGCCCACCTACAGACAGCCAGACTTGGAGCCGTGGAACAATGTTGGGTGGCTCAACTTTTATCATTAAACTTCAACGTAAAGTACAGATCAGGCAAAAGCAACGTAAATGTTGATGTTCTCGCCACATTTTCATTCCCTACAGAAAATCCTGTGATCCCAGACGTGGAGTTGCCAACCACTACAGCAGCAGTGGAGCTGACAATAGAGGGCAATGAGTGAGAAGAAGCCCAGGCTACAGATCCATATATCCAAACAGTAAGAGGCTGTGTGGAGAAAAAAATAAATGCCTAATAGAAAAGAGCTTCTGGCCATGTCCAGTGGAGCAAAGAGACTGCCACAGTGGAAAAGCCTCCAGGAGAAGGATTCCATATTGTGTCGGAAAATTGAGCAGAGAATCCATGAAGTGTATTACCTGATTGTGTATCCGAGTTCTACATACAAGGAAGACTGGAGGAAAGTCCACGATGCCAGAGCCCATGCTGGCATAGACAAAACCCTTGCTCGTATTTGTCAGCAGTACTACTGGCATTATATTGTGGTTTTATTTTGCTTTCCACTTATTTGCATGACGTCCTGGCTTTGGTGTTTTTATTTGCTGCCATTTCACTACTTTTTAATCACCATTAATGTAGCACACCTGTGAGACACCCTGGCACACCTTTTAATTGGCTGGAGAGAAGGAAGATTAGGGAGAGGGATGCAGTTAAAGGAATCAGAGGCAGACGGCACAAGCATCACACAGCACCATGAGAACAGCAGGGCAGATGCACTGGGAACAACAGGAGCATTCTGGGACCACACACTATTACTATGCAACATAAACAAAGAGGCACGGGGAGGAGCTCTGTCAGTGACGTGAGTACCGAACCAGTATTTTGTAACACTTAGATCTCTGTGGTATTGCAGAGATCTAAGTTTTACAAGTGCTCCGATCAGAGCAATACTGCGGAGTATTTTGTGTTGAAGGTGCCCCAGTGTGCTCAGGAACACCACGGCGAGACGGGAGGAGGTTGGGACTAGTGAAAAAGTGTTGCAAATACACGCATGGGCAGGGGAGACTATGCCTGCGATGTGACCTGGTATGTGTGACCAAGGGCCGTTGAACCCAAAGACCTGTGTGGGAGCCCAGATTGAGCCAGAGACCCAAGACGTGGAGCTGTCTGCCAGATGCCCATTGTTTTAAGCTGCCTGTGCTTTGTGCCAATTTAATCTTTTTAGTCCCATTCTTATCCTTTTAGCCCACTCTTCTTTTTAGCTTGTGGTCAATTCAGTGGGGTTTTTGTAATTGTTTTTAATATTTTTATTGTAATAAATGTTATGGTTTTAAATGCTCCCCTCTTGTCCTCCTTGGTAGCGACAAGTCTGGTCTTTTCATTTGCCATACCCCCCTTATATTTCCACCTGATAAGAATAGTCAATATTGCCATTTTCTCCAGTTACTACTTATTTTCCTTTCCTTGGTTATATTTGCTACCCTCTCACTGGAAAAAGAGTATTGATGGTCCTCCATTTCAACAGAAAACAGCTAATAGAATGATCTACAGTCATCTTTGCTTGTTTTCTACCCCTCCACCACAGACAATACATCCTCATCTAGAAGAGAAATATAGGGAAAACGAGTATGGCTGACAAGTTTGGCCCTTTCGGCCACTGAAATCACAAGGCAAAATGGCTCCTCCCAGTGGTTGCACTGGCACCTATGTAATTCTAAACTACTAATTCCAAGTTATGAGAATGTTTTAATTTTTTACTACAAGGCCTTCGCCAAGACCACCTGTGCCAAAGACATTCCAAAGGTTACTATCATTCTATCTATCATTTCAAACATAATTCAGTTTTTAGGACCATCTTCGTTGCTGATATTGTGACAGATTGGAAACAAGTGTGGCAGTATGCCCTGTGGGCTCTGAACGCACCACACAAGTGCCTGACTCTAATTGGTTGTGGCGCTGTCTGCATATAAAGGGTCCTCCCTCACCTGGTAGACAACACGTTGTCCTTCCGGTTCAGACTTCACTGTTTGTTGGCGCTATACGACTGATGCGCTTAAACACTAATTGCAGATCAAGCCTTCCTTGTGGTAAGAAGCTTCTTACATCCTCAATATTTGTTAGCCTGACTTTAGCTCAGATTTACCTGTAACATCTAGGTGACTTGTACAAGCTGCCTGCTTCTTCTCTCTGCCAGAGACATAACTCATCAAGCTCAGTGGTAAGCGAAAGCTCAAATTACGTATGCTTCCAAATTCTATTTTTGACATGTATGTTTGATAGACGCTGCTGTTTGTCCTTGACCGGCTGCTCGCCCATACTCTGTTGTTCCTGGTTGACGGTCCGTCCGCCTGGGACCTGGTTATTCGCTGACGGCTGCCTACCCGTCGCCCTGGTCGTCGACTTTGTGCCCGCTGTCCTGGTCGGCGTAAGCTGGCTTTTGACCCTCGTCCGGTGTGGCTGATTCGGGCTGGTTTGTGACCAGCTCGTCCTGACCCTTCTAGCGCTGCTCTGGGCGGCGGTTGCTGTGGCGCGGCTGTTAGTCTCAGAACGGACTCCTAACTTGGACTGCTGCGGCTTGATTCGTGTGGACTGAACGGTATAACCGTGAAATATATGTAATTTGAATGTCGCTTTTATTTTGACAGGAACGTCCAGCCCGTGGTGTTGGTGGTGGTACTTTCTTTGGTTTGGTGCACGATTTCTTTTTCTTTTGTTTGCTGTGTTTTCTTTGTAGGTCACTGCCAGCTTCGCATTGAGCCATAAATGTCATTTTAATGTGTGAGTGATTTTAAATTAATATATTTCGGACTAGAAAATTTAAATAAATAAACTGATTGGATTGAGTGGAATTGTCTCGCGCCTCATATGTAGCGGGCCTGTGTGCCTTAAGGGTAACTTTACCGTATTATTAAATCAGTGATCTTAAAATTCAAGCTGCCAATGGGGAAAGCATAGGTGCCGTCACACAAGCAAAACCCTGAGAGTTTGATTCTTGGAATTTGAGACATCACAAATAAAGTAAATTATGCCCTTGAACATGAGAACTCATTCATCATTACCAATGGTCTGGGAAAACAGATTTTGGATACCGAGGCAACCAGAGGTTGTCATGATTTTGTCGAGGATGAACCCGGACACAGCACGCACACACAGAGTAGGATTAAAAGAGTTTATTGCAGGTGGATGGTGGTGACATGAGGAACCAGAGTTTGTTACCAGGCGGATGGGTCTCAGGATGGTGGGCATGAGTCAAAAACAGGAAACTAAGGAACCAAAAGGTCAAGAACACGGGGGGTCGAAGGCTAGAGAACACGGGGGGTCTAAAGCAAGAGAACACAAGCAACCATGGGGCTAGAGAACACGAGGAACCAAGGGGCTAGAGAACACTGGGGAACCAAGGGGCTAGAGAACACTGGGAACCAAGGGGCTAGAGAACACTCGGGAACCAAGGGGCTAGAGAACACTCGGGAACCAAGGGGCTAGAGAACACTCGGGAACCAAGGGGCTAGAGAACACTGGGGAACCAAATAGCCTAGAGAACACTGGGGAACCAAATAGCCTAGAGAACACTGAGGAACCAAGGGGCTAGAGAACACGGAGGAACCAAGGGGCTAGAGAACACGGAGGAACCAAAGGGGCCAGAGAACACTGAGGAACCAAAGGGGCTAGGAAACATGGACGGACCCAAGCCAGCACACGCCAGAGCATACCCAGGGCGCGGCACTCCTGGGAAAGGTACGGGCGCTTGACAGCGCCAGGGGAAAGAGCGAGCGCTTGACAGCGCCAGGGGAAAGAGCGAGCACAACACAGCGCCAGGGGAAAGAACGGGCGCAACACAGCGCCAGGGAAAAGAGCGGGAGCAACACAGCGCCAAAGGGAAGGAACGGGCGCAACACAGCGCCAAAGGGAAGGAACGGGCGCAACACAGCTCCAAAGGGAAGGAACAGGTGCAACACAGCACCAAAGGGAAGGAACGGGTCCAACACAACACCAAAGGGAAAGAGCGGGCACAACACAGCGCCAAAGGGAAGGAACGGGCGCAACATAGCGCCAAAGGGAAGGACTGACGCACGGAAACACTAGGGCTCTACAGATGTACGGGAACGCTGGCGCACAACTAGTGTACCAAAACTCCAGGGGAAAGGAACGGGCGTATGGGAACCCCAGAGGGACAAGACAGGTGTACAGAAACGCCAAAGGGACAAGACAGGCGTACGGAAATGCCAGAGGAACAAAACAGGCGTACGGAAACGCCAGAGGGACAAAACAGGTGTACGGAAACGCCAGAGGGACAAGACAGGCAGACTGATACGCTAGGGTTCAACAGCGTACGGAAACGCTGGAGCACAACTAGCGTACAGAAGAGCCAGGGGAGAGGATGGGCGTACGGAAACGCCAGGGGAAGAACTGGCATATGGAAACGCCAGGGGAAAGTACAGACGGACCATAACGCTAGGGCTCAACAGTGTATAGAAACGCTGGAGCACAACTAGCGTATGTAAATGCCAAGGGAAGCAAGAACGGAGGGCGTCCTAACACGCCAGGGAACCGAGAACAGAGGCGTCCCAACATGCCGGGAACACGAACAGAGGGCGTCCTAACACGCCAGGAACACGAATGGAGGGCGTCCTAACACGCCAAGGAACAGGGAGTGCGGCGAGCAGCAACAGGCCGAGCGTGCCAGAGGGCTCAGCCAGCGACATGGGAGCGCCGGAGGGCTCTGGCGGGGCCTTTGTGTGCTGGGCAGCGATAGGCCGGCACACCAGAGAGCTCAGCCGGCGACTAGGAAGCGCCGGAGGGCTCTGGCGGCGGCTTGCGTGCGCTGGGCAGCGACAGGCTGGCGCACCAGAGGGTTTAGACGGCAACATGGGAGTGCCGGAGGGCTCTGGCGGCGGCTTGCATGCGCTGGGCAGCGACAGGCCGGGCGCACCAGAGGGCTCAGCCGGCGACACTGGAGCGCCGGAGGGCTCTGGTGGCGCCTAAACACAGAGGAAGACAAAACAAAGAGGACTAGGTCAGGGACTACAAGGCTAAGACAGGGACTACAAGACTAAGACAGAGACTACAAGACTAAGACAGAGACTCCAAGGCTAAGACAGAGACTACAAGGCTAAGACAAGGACTACAGGGTAAAAAGATAAATCACAGGGACTAGGTATAACAGGGGAACTAGGAGGTCAAAACTAAAAAGACTGAAACTACAGGGCTTAGACGAGAACTACAGGGCTTAGACGACCGAAAAACTAAAGCAAGAGCTAGAAGATTAAAGCTAAACTATAAAACTCAAGAAAAACTAGAAAACTAAGATAGAACTAGAAGCCTAGAAACTAAAGCGAAACTACAAAATTAAGGATAACTAGGTCATAAAGCAGGACTAAAAAACAAAGCAAGACAAAAACTAAAGAACTCTACGAAATCTAAGAAGCACTGAAATACTCTAAAACTAAGGAATGCTAAGTAACTCAAAACTAAGACAGAAACTAGGGAACTTGGACAGAAACTAGAAGACTAACTAGAAAACAAGAGAACCAGAAAACTAAAGCAAATCTAGAAAAAAAGCTAAACTAGGAAACTAAAGATCTAAGGCAGGAACTTGAGAACGCAGGAACTTGAGAACGCAGGAACCACAAGAACTTGCGGACATAGGGAACAAAGGAACTTCAGAACGCAGGGAACACAGGAACGTGAGAACGCGGGGAACACAGGAACTTGAGAACGTAGACAGGGACTTGAGAACGAGGCACTTGAGACGCGAACAGGAACTTGAGAACGAGGAACTTGAGAACGCAGACAGGAACTTGAGACGCTGACAGGAACTTGAGAACGTAGACAGAGACTTGAGACGCAGACAGGGACTTGAGACGCAGACAGGAACTTGAGCACGCTGGGCAGCGTCGGAGGCGGGCTCCGCCGAGAGCAATCCTTCTGGCGGAACGGAACCAGTGGCGAAGGCACCCACGGAGACATTGAACTGAGGCGGAGCAGATCCTGCCAGCTCCTGCATCGTGACTCTGTGTGTGCTCAGGTTCATCCTGTAGCTGGCTCGTACTGTCATGATTTTGTCGAGGATGAACCCGGATACAGCACGCACACACAGAGTAGGATTAAAAGAGTTTATTGCAGGTGGATGGTGGTGACATGAGGAACCAGAGTTTGTTACCAGGTGAAAGATGCAGGAGCTGGCTGGCAGGTACAGAGTCCACGAGACAGAGGTAAGCTGGGCTGCTGCAGGACCAGGGACGAAACCAGAGACCAGGTCGAAGACGGAGAAACTGAAGCCAGCAGCGCAGCCACACAAAACCCAAAAATTGACGGGCCGGGAACCAAGGCGGGGGAACAGGCGCAGACAGACACGATGGAGAGCAACGAACACTACGAGCCAGCAACGAGGAAACAACTGAGGTGAGTTTATAAAGGGAGCCTGACAGGTGACGGGAATGAAGACTAATTAGAGTCCAGACGGGTGTGGCTAATGGCTGTGGGAGGGAGAGCTGGGTGAACTACAAAATAACCAGAAGCCAGACAACTTAAACCATGACAGAGGTTAATTAATAAATAAATGAGCATTTATTACCCTCTGGTTTTGACAAAAATACTTTTGTACAATTTTTCTGAAAGTATTGTATATACACTTAATGTAATAAAAAAAATCAACCATTTGTTTTTAAGGATCAGCATTTTGAAAACAAAATGCTAGGAAAATGTCTGCTGTGAAGGAAAGAGATTTGCAGCAGTTACACAGAAGCAAAAAAAGAAGACTGAGGTATGTATATGCCAATTTAGGCAATTCAAGTCTGGAATTTCCATTGCATGAGATAGGATCACTATGATTACATTAACTTGTAGAATTTATTTAATTATAAGGTATGAATTAGTTTGACAGATCTTTGGAAGTAGCAATGTAGTTATAGTTAGAATGGTGGATTTGAAATATGACACATGCAACAGGGTTACACAACTGGTTACAATAGTTGCAATTTTTACCAGTTAGGATTCTTGCTAAGACCAAGTAGGTTATAACATGTATAGTTTGCCTGTTTTTTAGTCGGCAAGATAATCATGATCTAGATGCAGTGTTCGATACAATTGAAGACGTTGTCCTGGCAGCACAGGGTCTTCAGGAGGTGTCAACTACAATTAAGGAGCTGACACATCTGGCAAGTTCCAACTGAAGAAGAACAGTGTCCTTGACTGAGGCTGAAGCAGTCGCTGTTAACAATGCCTTTGCCTGTGTCGCCTACAAGGGTAAATAAAAAGGTTTGTCTTCTGCAGGCAGATGTCAGTACAACACATGCACCCTAGTCCATGAAGAAAATAGACCCTGATGCAATGAATATTGTAACCACTTATCCAGTTACTGTAAAAAAAAAAAAATCTGAAGCAAATTTGCAGGTCCAGTGGTCGAGCCCATGTTGTCATGGTGTTGCCATAGCATTGTTGGCTGCGGGAGCTGCATTGAACAATGGCAGTATTTTGCCCAAAATGCCGAGCAGATGATTTCGGCAACAATTCACAAAAACTAACTGGATTGTCTGATGCACTGGTTGCAATGGAAAACATACTGTACCAGTAAAACTGTACAGTGTTTGTGTTCATGCTGTTCCTTATTGTTCAGTTTTCACCTGATGAATTATGTATTGATGATGCGCTTATCACTGTTTAAAGATGTTTATGTATCTTCAGAGTGTTTTTTTATTTTATGTTATGTGTTCTAAGACATGCCTTATATTTGCACTGTTTTATGTTGTATATTTTCTTTCTGTTTTTCAATGTCCAAATGGAAACATTGGAATTTAACCCAGTATTTAACGGCAGCACAGGAAAGCGCATCGTCAAATTAACAAATTAATAGGTATGTCACAGATAATCTATTAAAAGAGGACAAAGGCCAATGTCTGTCCATGTTCATGTGTGGACCCAGTCACCCACTGCTCCAGATTAAAAGAGTCAATGAAGCTGAGAAAGTCTACTACCAGCAGCTTCTATGGACAACATACATGAATATTAAGGTCTCCATTATGCAGAGGAAATCAAGGCCAGTAGAACTGAATAAATCCCTCAGGATAAAGGTTTTGTTTGCCAGATTCTGATTTTCAACGGGCCAACTGTGGCAGGGCAAGGGTTTTGACCTTATATGGGTCAAAATAAGACAATTAAGAAAAATAAATCCTTGGCTTTCGCTTAAAAGAAACTTTTCAAATCTATTGGAAGCGTTCGTACTATATTATCAGATGATAAAATAGATAGGTCAGGGGACATGTATTTTTCATACTTCTGAGATTTCTCTACCTCACCTGCAGTAATGAGTTGTTTAGACTACATTTAAACATCTAATGAGGTTCCCTTGAAGTAACCAGGAGAAAAAAAGTTTTCATTGTTGAAAAGTAAAATCTGAGGTGTTTGTGTCTGCTACATGCATTTCTCATGAACACTGCCATTAGATAAATGGATGGAGTTCAAACATTATCTGCTGCGTTCATATATTTGCAATCTTGCAAACATTTGCGCTCTACCCTGTCTCTACTGCAAGACATTGCTGTAAAACTTTTAAGGCTACAATGCAAGAGTACCTAAGTTGGTATGTGATAGCATCACTGAAATGTTTTAATTTACTCCTTATGAAGCTTTCATTTTATGTTCTTGTTGCATTATTCCTACAACTTATTTGTCTTTTGTTCTCAGTATATAAATGTTTTGCCAGTGTTTTACCCCCTGGGAAAGTGGTCCACACATCAAAGTGTTCCACTGCTGTCCAGTCTGTGACAATTGACAAACACAGGATAATTGGTTGCAGCTAGTCCTCTTGTCCACAGTGCCATTCTGTGAAGGAATAAAACATAAATAAAAGACTAAAGCTTTGCAACCTGAAGCAAGAAAAAAAACAGCAATGAAAATCAAGGGTTGTGAGTAATGACATGCATACCAATGCAACCTCTGAATAGTAAACAACAACTCTAAATTAATGGGGTAAGTTTTAATTAAGATGATGGTAGAATAATTATTGCCCCTGACAGGGATGATTGAGTCAGGAAGTCCATGGTCTGATTAAGGTCCCCCATCAGGATGCTTCCCGTCCTGTGGAGGTGATAATGACATGACCTTGTGTTGGTAGAAGAAAGCTTGCATTCACTGGAATAGGCTCCCCCAATAATCAGTGTTCCATAATGAGTGCACTTCAGAAAAAACAGTGCAGATATTTGAGAAAAATACTCCTCTGTTTGACTTTTTTTTGTTTTTTCCCATTGGTTGTAGTGCCTATGTTTTGTCAAATACCATTATCAACATTAAAACTGTAACATATATTTTTCTTTTACATTGTTAGATCCAAAACAAGCACTAGTTATTTAAAATTTAGAATATAAGTACAATGCAAATGTATGTGCAAGCCTTCACTGGTGCAACAGCTTCTCATTGGCTTGAAGAAAGATGATGAGTCTGTAGAAGGAGGGATTACTCCCGCTTTGAGAGAGATACCTGCTTATCCATGATAGGTTGCAGGGGGACTGCTGCCTACAGGAAAGTAAAGCATATCACCCCAGTTCTAAAGTTCTCACCCTGGCTCCCTGTATCTCAGAAATCAAACTTTAAAATAGTTCTTCAGTGAATGGCTTAGCACCAAAATACATCACAGACTTGTTGTCAGTGTATCAACCCTCACATCACTCAAGTCTTCTGGTTTAAGTCTACTCTACATACTCAGAACCAGATCCAAAAAGAGAAGCAGCATTTATTTCTTATGCTCCACTTATCTGGAACAAACTCTCAGAAGAATGTAAACTTGCTGGAACCCTGAGTTCCTTTAAATCAAGGTTACCTTTGAATGTTAATGTTGCAGTCCAATTTATTTTGTGTCTTGACTGGCTGCTACTATTTCTCTGCAATGTGCTTTCCTCTGTAATGTCTTCTTTTCTTTGTTATTTTCATGTATAGCACTTTGAATTGTCTTGTTACTGAAATGAGCTATACCAATAAACTTGCGTTGCCTTCAGCAGAGATTGGACAAGAGACGGAATATACCCTGAACATCCCAGAGACAAGATTTCATCTCTTTCTTTTTAAGCTCTCTTTTTAAGATCATGGAGATCTCCAAATACATCCATCTTGTCTCATTCCAGTCTCCAACAAATGGAGTCAAGCAAATCAGTTTTTAATCATCTGTAATGATTACAAGTACAAACCTGATATTCAAACTGGACACATTTTAAAAGGTTTATGGGGGTTTGGGGTGTGAGTCGTGGCAGGCAAACAAAACCAGACAAACCAGGAGCGGCAGGCAGTTCTAGGCCTGACCAGACACACACTGAACTAGACTTGATCAGATGCAGAATGGACCAGATTTGACCAGATGCAGGCTGAACCAGACTCGACCAGATCTAGACTGATAGCTCACCAGAGCGGAAAAAAACAGTGCACAGGAGACAAGATGAGATGATCTGGCAGTAAGCGGTGGAATGAGGCAGGTTAAAATAGGCGGGAGACAGGTTAGTGTCATGGTTTAAGTTTTGGTTTGGGTTTTTCTCTTTTAGTTTTCAGTTTCTCCTCCTGTCACTCAGCTCACCCTCACTCCTCAGCAACTGGTCACACCTGTTAGCTATAATTAGTCAGGATTCACTTCACCTGCCTGACTCCCTACATAAGCTCACCTTAGTTTGTTCTTCGTCGCCGGCTCGTAATTCAGTCAAACCAACTCCACGCCTGTCCGTTCCAGTCCTCACGTCTTGGTCTCCGTCTAATCAGTATGTACCTGTCTGCTGCACTGCTGGACTCTGCTTCCTCGTCCGCGACGCCTGCCTCTGTTTCAGCTCTGCCGGGGTTGCAGTCTGTGACACCCGCCTCTGGTTATGCTCTGCTGGGATCGCAATCCACGACGCCCCACCTCTGGTTCGTCTGCCGGGGTCGCCATCCGCGAGGCCCTCTTCTTGCTCTGTTTCCCCGGGGTCGCCCTTGGCGACGCCCGCCTCCAACGCTGCCCAGCGTTTAAAGACGGCGCATTCAGTCTTCGCTGCCCAGCGCTTTCAGTCGCCGCTGCGCAGCACGTTAAGACGTTGCTGTCCAGCGCTCTCAAGTTCCTGCTCCGTTCAAGTTCCTGCTCCGTTCTCAAGTTCCTGCCTTCATTCTCAAGTTCCTGCCTTCGCACTCAAATTCCTGCTCCGTTCTTTAGTTCCTGTCTCATTCTCTAGTTCCTGGCTTGGTTTTTTTAGTTTCTGTTATGTTCTAAGGGGTTCCTGTGCTCTACGGGTTCCTGCACTCTACAGGTTCCTGTGCTTTACGGGTTCCAGTGCTCTACAGGTTCCTGCGCTCTTCCAGCGTTCATCAGGTCCCAGCACTTAATTGATCCCGACGCTCATTAGGTCCCGGCACTTATTAAGGTCCCTGCGCTCATAAGGTTCCTGCGCTCCCTAGTTTTGAGCTGTTTCACACCCCTTAGTTTCTGTGTGGTTCTAGTGTTCCTTAGTTTTGTCTGGTTCTGGCTCTCCTTCGTTTCTGTTTTGTTCCGGCTTCCGCTAGTTTCTCTGTTGTTCTTGTGCTCCTGAGTAATCCTAGTTCCTCTGTTCCCTGGCATGTTAGACGCCCTCTGTTTCCTCGTGTTTTAGATATTCCCTGTTTCCCCGCTGTTTCTATACGTCCCGGTGTTGTCCCCTGGCGTTTTCGTACGCCTGTTTTCCTCTGCCTTTTTCGTACGCCTGTTGCCCCCTGGCATTTCCGTGCGCCTGTTGTTCCCTAGTGTTTTCTAGGCTCTTTGATTCCCCAGTGTTTTCTAAGCTCTTTGGTTCCCCAGTGTTTTCTAGGCTCTTTAGTTACCCTTTGTGTTCTGTTTTTGTTTCCAACTCTATGCCTGTCCATTCAAGTCCTCACGTCTTGGTCTCCGTCTAATCAGTATATACCTGTCTGCTGCGCTGCTGGACTCTGCTTCCTCTTTTCCATTATCCTGTTCTCTGGTATTCACTTCTGATCCTGCAGCAGCCCAGCTCTTCCGTTTTCTGGTCAGTTTCTCCGCTCTGTTCCTGTCAGTCAGCTCTTGCACCCTACAACTCCGTCCGGTAACGGACTCTGGTTCATGTCATCATGTCATTGTCACCATCCACTGTCTTCAATAAACTCTATTAAACAAGCTCTGTGTGTGCGTGCTGTGTCCGGGTTGATCCGAAGACAAATCATGACAATTAGCAGAGTTGGCACTAATTGATAGCAACAGCCAGAGCAGATGAGCATCGTTGGTCTGAAAATCGGACAGGCCGCTGTGGATCAGTCGTTAGCTATGGCAGGAGGTCTGTTGAACGGCAGGAGGAGAAACTTCTCAGTTTTAAAACGAGGAAGAATCTGAACGTGACTGTTGAATTGGTTGGTGGTTGGCATAAAATGGATTCTGACTGAGCTGCAATGGAATCTCAGAGGAAGATGGTTATGATGAGATGAGATTTGGTAGTTGGAACAAGGTGTTTGGTAGGAGAGGATCAGGAAGAGAGAAAAGTAGAAAGGAAGATAGTCAGCTGGGGACACAAAGTTGCACGCGGAGCCTGGAATCATGCAGTTCAGATGAAGGTAATGTAATCTACAAAAAAGTTGTAAGAGAAAAGTACAGGCTAATTCTAAGATTTAGGAAGGAAGATGAGGAAATGTCTTTAAGTCTCTTAGCTTTGACAAGAGAGCAAATATTCTCAGAGATGGCAATTTACTAATTGTTGGAAAAGAGGAGCAGAAAAATAAAGTGTTGAACACACACAATATCTGTAACAAAGAGGTGAGTTAGGTTAAAGTGTTGGGCGAGGCTAAAGTAACTCGAGGAGGGATTTCAGGTATTCCTGTGGGGGAAGATCTGGAGAAGACTGGAACTATTTCTGACAAAATGTCCCAATTCAGCCAAATAAACCACAAAAGCTTAGAGCAGATCATTCAGCAGCTAAGTTCCTCCTCCTGCTGTTCTCTCCACAGACTTAGCATTCTGGGAGGAGTGGTAAGTAAAATTAAAAGACTTATGAGAACAGTGGAATGAGACAGAGTGGAAAGTATATCTGTTTTGTAGGAGTTTAAGGAGGCTGTCCTTCCTGAAATTACCAGAGTAGGATGCATGCATTTCCCTGTTAGGCCTTACATCCCTCCTCCTTTAAGGTGCTATAAATGTCAGAGGTATGGACATGTTGCTGCAGCATGTAAGGGCAAACAGAGATGTCCAAAGTGTAGGGGAGAACACAGTTATGAAGAATGTAAAAACGGACAGGACACGTGTTGTAACTGTGGAGGGCAGCACAGGGTGACTTATCGGGAATGTGAGGTCAGGAAATGGGCAGTGGAAATCCAAGAAGTCAAAGTAGTAAATAATCTAAGTTATGTAGAAGCTGTAAAGAGAGTAGAAAAATGACAGGAAAAGCTCAACAGACCCCAATGCCAGACCAAAGAAAGACAGAAACTGATTCCATATTTACGATTGAGAAGATTGTATTATTTATTGCATACGTCATAAACTGTACAGAGCAAGTGAAACACAAAACGAAAAAAATTAAGATAATTATGAAAGGAGCAGAGACGTTTTTTGGCATAAAGTATCTTTCTTGGGAGGGAATAAAAGATTAAGAGCTAAAGGGAGGACAGGGAGAGAGGAGAAATACCGTACTTGCAATGGCGTACCGCGCACGTGACGTCACCATCTCATGAGCAACGCCCCTTGCCGCTAAGGTAGGGCAAACAGTGTGAGAGCGCACGTAGCAACCAACCATTACACATGCAACAGATACAACGATATGACTGACTTTTCAGCTGTTAAACTATCGTAAGAGGATGTCCCAGGCGCCCGGTTTACTGGTAGAACTGTGGAACAACATACCAACGTTCAGCTCAAACGATGGCTTGAGTGTCGAGAGTTTAGAAAGCCTGGAAAACGGGCCGAGTTGATGGAACGGTAAGTTGATGTTTTTCTCCTGCTCAGAGTTCATAGCGTCATCGGCCGTTTTTTTACTGTTTGTAGTCACCGTCCAGGAATCGGTATAAATTGTCCGGCCCGCCGAACAATTTAGTCCAGTCCGGTGGCCATGCATTATCATTATCCAACGGCTGTATCTCCTCGCTGCATCGACCGGTCTGCACCAGATTTGTTGTGAGTCATGGGGGAGGGCTGCCGAACGCGTTCATGTGAATCGCCCGGTGGATGGGTCGGGAAAATGCGTGACAACAACTGCAGTGGGGGGTGGCCAGCGGTGCACAAACCGCAGCGGTGGCCAATAGGCCGGAGCGGCACTTGGCTGCGAGGGCCGCTCAACGTCACTTGCGGCTTTAACATCCTTCATATGCGGCCTATCAGCATACCTCGCGTCGCTGTTGCACGTTCCATAACAACAATGTTTAAAAACCATGGTTAGGAGATGTCTTCGACTTAGAAAAAGCGGCAGTTTTACTGAGTAAAACCAAGGGTCCCGTACAGCGAAAGAGTGGAGGAAAACGCATATTTGCCCTACCTCGTACCACGTGATATGACGTCACGTTCTAAAAATAGCTCGCTCGCGGTACGCCATTGCAGGAGCCCCTGGCCCGCACCCACAGGCTCAGAAGTCTGGTACATCGCGAGAGTCGGTCTTGCTTTACGGCGAGAACTGCTTCACGCCCCCAGTGAAAGGCATGCTCGTTGCTAGCGCAGTGGCGATATTTGTGCAGTTATCATGGCGGAACCAGCAAGAAAACAGCAAAAGCCCATGTCGGAGCAGGCAAGAAAGAGGAAAAGGGCTCTGGATAGAGAGAGGAGTCGTACACTGGTGAACATCGGGCAAGCTTTTTCCGAATGGCAAGAGCTAAAAGAAAAAGAAGGCTGCAAGGCTGACGCGGACCTCGCGTTTCTGCTGATGCGATTGTAAGTAACATTGGAATGGTTTCTCTCTCGCTGTGTGCATGTTCATACTTTCACTGTGTTAGTCATTGTTTGTACTGCCGTTTTTTCGACTTTTCGTTGCGTTCGCCTGTCTGCTAAGCTCAAAACAACCGCGCCTGGCTTGACAGAGAAACCAGAACAGCTGAGCATCTTTACGACAGTGCACTTTTACTTTCGCCCTCTGGGGGGAGCCTCGCTGGAAAATCAACCCCGGTTGCATAGTATACCTTTAAAAAAAACAATACAAATGCAACAAGGTTTTTTTATAGTCATATTAAAGGTGCCATGTTTAATCATGCTCAAATGACCAGAACACACATAACAAAAAAAAAAAAGAAAGAAAATTACAGTTGCAGTTACAATAACACAACCATCATAGCAACGGTCACGGAAATCAAAATTAGAACACAGTTTGAATTAAATTGCAATAAAGTTACACACAACATCAACTACAGGATCCTGAGAATTTTCAGGTGCATCCGTGGCTCAACCTGGAGTGAGAGAAAGAAAGAGACACTCTGATCGCTCATACCTCCACAGACAACCTGAAATGTCTCTGAAGCAAAGATTATCCAGGTGGATTCAAAACTCTGATAATCTACACTTATAGAGAGGCACAGTGTAACAATAACAGAGTGCCGGCCTCGATAAAGCTGTTATTAATCAGAAAAATAAGTTAATTTCTGATTTGCCCTGCAATAGACTGGCGACCTGTCCAGGGTGTACCCGCCTCTCGCCCATTGACAGCTGGAGATAGGCACCAGCACCCTTCGATACCCCAATAAGGACAAGCGTGTCAGAAGATGGATGGATGGATAGATAATTTCTAATTTCACAGCGGTTAGATTCAGCAGGTAAACATGCCCATGGCAACACACCTTAGCTCCCCTCACCTGCCACCACCGGTTGCCAGTTACCCTGTTCCTTTCTGAATATGCGCTAAAACTGCATCTTTAAAATTCGCTGCACCTATCTGAATCACAATGAAAAGTATTACAACTCTACACATGAGCATCATGTCTGCCGTCAATTTTCTCACCAGCAGCAGCGGCGTGAGAATGACATGCGCATCAGTGCTTGCAGCCGGTTCAGAGTGACAGCACCATGGACAGCACTGTTTTTGTAGGTGCTGCACGATCAATACAGATACAGAGACCGTGTCGCTGAATTTAAACTTCACGTAAACAACGTGAAGAGAGATAGAGAGACATTGTCTGATTCCTGCTTGTTTTCTTCTTCCGGATCCATTGCAATTATCTCCTCTGTTGCCTCCAATTGCTAACTCTCTCTTGGTTCCTCTTCTCCTTCATCACTAACTTTGACCTTAGATGTCTCATCTGCATGACAGTTTCTCTGATTTCAACCAGTTAAGCACATTTGCAAAAATTATTGAAGTAGAATCCACAAGCTAGGTGTGCATATACAGTACAATGCGTAGAAGAAGATAACTTTTATATTTCATCTTAAAATGAAGCATAGAAGAAGACTTTGTCTAAATAGATACATTTTCATGTGAATACATTTTATTTATTAATTAAATTTACAGTTTTCATTTTCATTTTTACAAAGAAAATGTTTATTTACACGTCTTTAAGGTGTGGGGAAAATCAACTGTCAGACCACCATGACATTTTTCCTCTCACGCACCCCTGAAGTTCGCGGAGGTAAAAGTAATTTTGAGTGGAGACTTCAATGGCCATAGTACTTTATGGAGTAATCACAATAATAAAAATGGGGAAGTAAAAAAATGGTTTGTTTAAATGATGGTAGTAGAACTAGAATCAACATTAGGGAGAATATGGTGTCAGCAGTTGACCTCACATTAGTTTCAGATTCACTAGCAGGTGTATGTTCTTGGAAAGTAATCAAAGATACAACCATATGAATTGACCACTTCCCTATATGGACCAAAATTGAGTTAGGTTTAGAAATAAATAATGAAAATAGGATTCAGAAATGGTGTTCTAAACTGTAGTGTGAAGCGCTTTGGAGGTTATCAAGACTGGTTAAAGCAATTTACCATTTACCATTTTAATCCTTCTAAAGGAAACCTTTAGAATAATGTTTTGAAATAAGGGCGACCCCGGAGACAAGGAATCGACAAGAGACTTTATTTTAATAAGAGCGTGAATGGACAGGAGAGGGAAGCCAGCAGACTGGATCATCCCTGTTCTGCAGAGGAGATGAGGATACTGGTGAGAATGAACGGGAGCCGACGAATAATGTGAAGGGGAGAAGCTGACTCACAAAGGGTGTGACTTGGTTTTCTCCAGGGCAGGTGGTACTCAGGGTTTCACGGATCGGCAGGTGGTGTTAATCCCGAGTGGATCCTCTCTTCGTTTGAGTGGTTTTGGAGTGTGGACAGGCAGGTGCAGCTCAGGCAGGAGAGCAGAAGCGGCCAGGCAACTGGAGGATTTCCTCGTTCCAGGAAACTACGGCATGGATGCACTCGGGTTAGGATCCGCATAACTAGGAGAAAATCAAATACACGGAGTAAGGTTTTGCCTAGGAATTAACACAAGCACTTAAAAAAGTCCAAATTATTATGTTTAGAACATGAAATTAGAAAAGCTCATGTCAATAAAGAGAGTGTAGTGGCAGTATTCTTTGATATAGGAAAGGCAAAGCAAGGCAAGGCAAGGCAAATTTATTTATATAGCACAATATAGTACAGAGACAATGCAAAGTGCTTTACATGGTTAACATATAGGAAAATAAAACCAAATAAAAGCAAGTAGGGGCAGAATGTAGAAACAAAAAAGAACATTTAAAACAGTAAAACAGTTTAACTAGAACAGTCAAAGACAATTTTAAACAAATGTGTTTTTAATCTTGATTTAAAAGAACTCAGGCTTTCCGCACTTTTACAGTTTTCTGGAAGTTTGTTCCAGATAAGCGGAGCATAGGAACTAAATGCTGCTTCTCCGTGTTTGGTTTGTGTTCTAGGTATGTAGAACAGGCTGGAACCAGAAGACCTTAGTGGTCTGGAGGGTTGATAAACTGATAACGAGTCTGTGATGTATTTAGGTGCTAAGCTAATTCAGGGATGTATAGACTAACAGAAGTATTTTAAAGTCTATTCTCTGAGATACAGGGAGCCAGTGTAATGACTTTATAATGGGGGTTATGTGCTCTACTTTCTTGGTCTTAGTGAGGATGCGGGCAGCAGCGTTCTGGATCAGCTGCAGCTGTCTGATCCACTTTATAGGCAGGCCTGTGAAAACACCGTTGCAGTAATCAATTCGACTAAAGATGAATGCATGGATTAGTTTTTCCAGATCCTTCTGAGACATTAGTCCTTTAATCCTGGAAATGTTCCTCAGGTGATAGAAAGTCAACCTTATAATTGTCTTTAGATGCTTTTGGAGGTTCAGGTCTGAGTCCATTACTACACCCAGGTTTTGGGCCTGATCAGTGGTTCCTAGCTAAAGCGACTGAAGCTGTGTGCTAACTTTTGATCTCTCCTCTATTTGTCCAAAGATTATTACTTCAGTTTTGTTTTTATTCAATTGAAGAAAGTTTTGACACATCCAGGCATTGATTTCTTCTAGGCATTTACTCAGTGCCTGAACTGGTTCATAGTCACCTGGTGACATGGTGATGTAGAGCTGTGTGTCGTCTGCATAGTTATGGTAGCTGATGTTATTGTTTTTTATCATCTGAGCTAGAGGGAGCATGTAGATATTGAAGAGGAGGGGACCCAGGATGGACCCTTAGGGAACCCCACATGTGAATTTTGTCATCTTTGATGTAAAGTTACCTACTGATGAAAAAAAGTCCCTGTCCTTTAAAGTAGGATTTAAACCAGTGGAGAGCTGTACCAGAGAGGCCGACCCAGTTCTCCAGGCGTTCCAACACAATGGAGTGATCAACAGTATCGACTACTGCACTGAGGTCCAATAAAACCAGCACGGTGGTTCTTCCACAGTCTGTATTTATATGGATGTCATTAAACGCCTTGATAAGGGCGGTCTCTGTACTGTGGTGAGCACGGAAGCCAGACTGGAAAACGTCAAAGCGGCTGGTCGTTGTTAAGAGGGTGTTTACTTGTTGAAACACAGCTTTTTCAATAATCTTACTGATAAAGGGGAGGTTTGAGATGGGCCTGTAGTTCTGGAGTAGAGGTTTGTCTAAATTGTTCTTTTTCAGCAGTGGTTTGATAATTGCTGTTTTTAGGGACTGGGGGAGAACACCTGACAGAAGGGCAGTGTTGTAGTACTCGAGTCCGAGACTCGAATTCGAGTCCGAGTCATTAGCTAAATTTAGAGACTCGTGACTTGACTTGGACTTGAACACTGATGACTTGAACTTGGACTCGGACTCCTACATTCAGATCATTCTGACTCGGAAATTGAGAAAAAGACTCAACTTTTTTTTATATCATCAGGCTATAATTTTAATATGTCATTAGAATATTATTTGGTGTATGATTTTAAAATCTAAAATATTAGTGCAATGTGGTGGAGTGTGGATTTTTTTTTGTTTAAAAACATGTAGGCTATGCTTACTTTAGTGCGGAACTTGGACTCGACTTGATCAATAAGGACTCGACTTGGATCAATAGTGACTCAACTTGGAGTTGACTCGGATGAGTAGTGGACTTGACTCAGACTCGACTCAGATTTTTTTTAATGACTTGGACTTGAATCAGACTTGAACACTGGAGACTCGAACCTGGACTCGGACTCGAGGCATAGTGACTTGACTACAACACTGCAGAAGGGACGTGTTTATTATCTGAGTCAAATCAAACGCTATGACAGGCAAAACTTTCTTAAAGAAAGCTGTGGGGAGAACAGCAGGAGGAGGAACTTAGCTGCTGAATGATCTGCTCTAAGCTTTTGTGGTTTATTTGGCTGAATTGGGACATTTTGTCAGAAATAGTTCCAGCTGAATACAGCATTGGTTCTGGTGTTGATATGAAAGTACAAAGTAATCCTCTGATTTTTTGGATTTTCTCAGTAAAGAAGTTAGCAAATTCATTGCAGGCCCTGGTGGAGTGGAGTTTGGAAGTCACGGACACAGGAGGATTTGTTAACCTGTCGACTGTGGCAAATAAGACACAAGCATTATTAATGTTTTTTTCTTGATGATCTCAGAGAAAAAAGATTCTATTGAATTTTTCAATTGTAAATTACATCTGTAAAGTCTCTCTTTATAGTTGTCAAAGTGAACCTGGAGTCTCATCTTTCTCCACCTGCGTTCAGCTTTTTGACACTCCCTTTTTTCACTTCTAACTGGTAAAGCATTTCTCCATAGAGATTTTTTCATCCCGGAAAGAACTTTCACTTTAACTGGAGAAATGCAGTCAATGATGTCTGAGACTTTAGAATGAAGGTAATCTACTAGCTTATCTACTGAGTTGCAGCCCAAGGTTGAAGTATCAGAGTAAGCTTGGATAAAAGTTTCCGTGGCATTGTCCTTAAAGGTGTGTTTTTTTACGATGTCCCTATGGCTAAATGAGTCACTGGAAATGATGCTTTCAAAGTGATCAGATAGGGCAACATCAGTTACATCGACCTTAGAAATCTTTAGACCTGTTGCAGAAAGTGCCTCCGCTGTATGTGACGATAGCTCAGTTTGTGGTGTGTATGTTGAGTGGGCGAGCGAGATGTGCGGCAGCTGCCCTCCGGCCAGAGGTGGGGGGGGGGGGGGGGGGGGCTGTGTGCTGCATGAACGGGAATGCTGGGGGAGCGAAGAAGAGACGGTATGTGGAACGGGGAATGAGTGTGTAGCGGACGACCGGTGCGGGGTTAAGGGAAGCTAGTATTTTTCTGAATGTCTAAAATGTCGGCTGGCTATAAGGAGATGACTCGGTCTGGTCATGCGCTCTTTGTTATTTGAGAACCGGGCCAGGAAAAAAAACAGGCCGAGCCCACACATGGAACTGGTGTGCATTTAGCGCGGTCCGGTTGTGTATGGCTTGGTTCAGTTCAGTTTGCATTCCATTTACACTTGATAGTTATCTCGGTTACCGAGCTCGGACTGGTCTCGGCACTGTTAAAAAGGGGTAGTATAAATGGGGTAAGAGAGGCCTGTTGCCTGACTATGGTTCCTGAAACACTTGCAAGTGTTTCACGAGGCTTGCAGCGCACGGCTAATACGAGCCAGTGAAACTGGGTCTTTAGTGTTTATAACCAAGATTACGATTCCTGATTTGGGGTTTGAGAACCATTTATCACTTTCACGGCTGCTGCCTTAGGTGAGAGGTTTGGAATAAATTGATAATAGAAACGAAGAACCTCAGTTGCTCAAGGGCTAAATTTCTACGCTAGCATCAAAGAAAGATATGGTAAGTTGGTAGATGCTCTATCACTTGTCTGTCATTGTCTGTCATTGCAGTGCTCTCTGTGTTTTCTAAATGATAGTGGCCTTGTTGACACAGGTGTATGATGGCATCTTCAAGTACAACTCCATGGCAATAAGCAAACTGCAGGGTGTCCTGATAATTGTTTGTTTACTCAGGTGGGTCAACAGGAGTCTCTCAAGACCTTCATGATATTAGGGAAAGAGGTTTAAGGATATTGTGAACTGATGAGCAAGTTTTCTTCAGTACTGGATTTATGCAGGATGTCTTCTAAAAAATATAAGGAGAAGTAAAAAGTATAATAGAATAATTAGTACTCCAGTGAAGTATATATTACAATTATTTTTACTTAAGTAAGGTAACGAGGGATTTCGTTAATTGACACCTCTGGTTATCAACTCTGTGGCTGAAGGTGTGAACATCACTGTCAATTTGGAATGTCCGTCCGTCCGTTGTCTTCCGCTTATCCGGGGTCGGGTCGCGGGGGTAGCAGCTTCAGTAGGGAGGCCCAGACGTCCCTCTCCCCAGCCACTTGGGCCAGCTCCTCAGGAGGAATCCCAAGGCGTTCCCAGGCCAGCCGGGAGACATAGTCCCTCCAGCGTGTCCTGGGTCTTCCCCTGGGTCTCCTCCCGGTGGGACGTGCCCGGAACACCTCTCCAGGGAGGCGTCCAGGAGGCATCCTGACCAGATGCCCGAGCCACCTCAACTGGCTCCTCTCGACGTGGAGGAGCAGCGGCTCTACTCTGAGTCCTCCCCGGATGACTGAGCTCCTCACCCTATCTCTAAGGGAGAGCCCAGACACACTACGGAGAAAACTCATTTCAGCCGCTTGTATCCGGGATCTCGTTCTTTCGGTCACGACCCAAAGCTCGTGACCATAGATGAGGGTAGGAACGTAGATCGACCGGTAAATCGAGAGCTTCGCCTTTGGCTCAGCTCTCTCTTCACCACAACGGATCGGTACAGCGCCCGCTTCACAGCAGACGCTGCACCAATCCGCCTGTCGATCTCCCGCTCCATCTTCCCCTCATTCGTGAACAAGACCCCAAGATACTTGAACTCCTCCACTAGGGGCAGGACATCCTCCCCAACCCGGAGAAGGCACTCTACCCTTTTCCGGTTCAAGACCATGGTCTCGGATTTGGAGGCACTGATTTTCATCCCGGCCGCTTCGCACTCGGCTGCGAACCGCTCCAGTGAGTGCTGTAGATCACGCCCTGATGAAGCCAATAGGACCACGTCATCCGCGAATAGCAGAGACGCAATCCTAAGGCCACCAAAGCGGATCCCCTCAACACCTTGGCTGCGCCTAGAAATTCTGTCCATAAAAGTTATGAACAGAATCGGTGACAAAGGGCAGCCTTGGCGGAGTCCAACTCTCACCGGAAACGAGTCCGACTTACTGCCGGCAATGCGGACCAGACTCTGACACCGGTCGTACAGAGACCTGACAGCCCTTATTAAAGGGTCCGGTACTCCATACTCCCAGAGTACCCCCCACAGGATCCCCCGGGGGACACGGTCGAATGCCTTCTCCAGATCCACAAAGCACATGTAGACTGGTTGGGCAAACTCCCATGCCCCCTCAAGAATCCTGCTGAGGGTGTAGAGCTGGTCCAGTGTTCCACGGCCAGGACGAAAACCACACTGCTCTTCCTGAATCCGAGATTCGACTATCCGACGGACCCTCCTTTCCAGAACCCCTGAATAGACCTTACCAGGGAGGCTTAAGAGTGTGATTCCTCTGTAGTTGGAACACACCCTCCGGTCCCCCTTTTTAAATAGGGGGACCACCACCCCAGTCTGCCAATCCAGGGGAACTGCCCCCGATGTCCACGCAATGTTGCAGAGCCGCGTTAACCAACACAGCCCCACAACATCCAGAGCCTTAAGGTACTCAGGGCGAATCTCATCCACCCCCGGAGCCTTGCCACCGAGGAGCTTTTTAACAACCTCGGCAACCTCAGCACCAGAGATGGGAGAACCCGACCCAGAGTCCTCAGGCTCTGCTTCCTCAATGGAAGACGTGTTGGTGGGATTAAGGAGGTCTTCGAAGTATTCCGCCCACCGACGCACGACGTCCCGAGTCGAGGTCAGCAGCACACCACCCCCACTGTAAACAGTGTTGGTACTGCACTGCTTCCCCCTCCTGAGACGCCGGATGGTGGACCAGAATCGCTTCGAAGCGAATTTGGAATGTTTTTATGTTAATATGTTTTAAGTCAAAAGGACAAACAGACAGCTTTGGATAATATATATTTGGTTCCTAAAAGGAGGAGCTCGGTTTTTTTCACTGTTCAGTTTAAGGAAGTTGGAGGGGAACCAAGACTTTATTCCAGATGGGGGTTAAGGGAATAGTCTGGGAGTGGGAACTCAGCTTACATGAAAGATAGAGCTGGGTGTCATCCGCATAACTGTGAAAATGGATGTTGAATTTGTGGGAAGATATTGCCAATGGGATGAATGTATCACATCCAATAAAAAGTAGGAGTCCCAGGACAGAGCTCTGGGGCATGCTGGTTGTGACAGAGAATGGATGGTAACTACAGGATTTGGCTTCAACAAACTGAATGCAGCATGAAAGCAAGGTATGAGTGATGCCAATTGAGGATGTGGAGGATAGACTGAGAAAGGCCGCGTCGAAGGCTGCACACAGAAGATGATTGGTAATTTTTGTGAGGGTTGTTTCAGTACTGTGGCGGGACCAGACTGGAATTGTTCATAAAGGTTATTGTGAGTTAAATGAGAATGAAGTTTGGAGGCAACGGTTTTTGACTACTTTGGAGATAAAAGGTATATTTGAAATGGGGCAAAGATTATTGTAACTCTTTGGTATTCAAATTCAAGATATAGAGCACCACTTATTTCTTTTTGCAGACAACATTGTTTTGTTTTAAACAAATCTTTGTAACGTTCACAGCTTTTGGATGTGATTCTATGCCTGTTACTGACGGCTGACGTCGTACTCTGCTCCCTGTGCTGCTTTTGCAATTATCCCCAGTTTTCCTCCACCTGTGATTCCTCTAATTAGTGCCATTGCTACACCTGTGTGTGCCTATATATTCCTGTCACCTCTGGCGTTCAGGCGCTAGATTCTCAAAAACTGTAGTGTGAGTAGACCATCCAGTGGTACTTGAGTGCCTTCCTGTGAGAGCCTCTGATTGTTTGTTTGGATTCCTGTCTGTTTGCCTTTTTCTTTGTGGACTCGCCTGTTGGTTCTCAGTTTCTGGACATCGATCTGTGCCTGTTGCCTGACTCTGCCTCTCTGTCTAGCCCTCCAGTACTTCTGCCAATCAGTTAGCCCTGAGGATCAAGACCCTGGACCGCACTTCCCCCTCTGGTACCTCAGCCTGCTTCAGAATCCCCGTGCATGACCCTTGAATGTCCCTGGACTTTCTCCACTATATCTAGTCGAGTTTTAGACCCGGCTTTTGCAATCAAAGTACAAGCCAAGATCCTCCTGGAACCACTTTTTGGATTCAGTGCCATACCCTGGATTCAAGAGAGGTTAGTGGCTTTAATACAGTGCTCTACAATTCCCACTGTTGGACTCACAGCCACTAACCTGTCTCTCTTCCTTGCAGAGGTTCCAAAAGTTTCCCACACAGGCTATTCCTGTTTCACTAATAAATCTATTAAAAGTCTCTTTTGTTCTGGCTGAATTTTGGGTCCAAATTCTGGTTCATTACAATTTTTACGAGGTCTGTCTAAGGTGTTGATCAAAAGGGCAACACAGAGACAAAAAGGACAAACAACCATTCTCATGCACACTTACACCTAAGGAGAATTTGGAGAGACCATGGCTGAGACCAATTAACAGTCATGTTTTTGGACTGTGGGAGGAAGCTGGAGTACCTGAAGAGAACCCACACATGCACAGGGAGAACATACAAACTCCATGCAGAAATACCCAGGGCAAGGGTAGGACTTGAACCCAAGACCTTCTTGCTGCACGGCAACAGTGCTACCCACTACTCCACTGTGCAGCCAATGACAGGCCAAATTAATATTAAAATGTCCATTCTTCCACATTTCCTATACCTTTTCCAGTCCATCCCCTTATACATTACAGCTTTGTTCTTTTCATCCAAAAAGCCTTCTATGTTGCACCTCTGTTTTCTTTATCTGCCTTATGATTGAGGTGGGCTTAGAGTGATTAACATCAAGCTGTACCATTGGGCAGCACAGCTTTGCGCTGCTACTTGTTTTTCCATCAGTGACACCCTGTCTTGAAGACATGTTCACCAAAAACGTATTGTTACTGTTGTGGAAAATTGTATTGACATGTAACTCTGGTCATATCTTGTCTGGGTGCACCTGCATAACTTTTCCATGTGAAAGAAGCTCACATGCTTACAGATTTTCTATTGTTTCCACATCCAAAGACACAGAGAGGAGTTGTGTTAGATAGGAACTGGATTGTACCAGTGGGTGCATTCCTGTTACGATTGCTCCCACTTTCTATGTTAACCCAGAATGTATAAAAGTTTTCGTCTCGCTCTGTTTCCTGACTGCACTGGGGGACAGAGACATTCAAACGCTTCTCACCTTTGAATTACAACTTAAAGACAAAGATGCATCTTTTCTTTTTCAATAATTGTGTGCTCCCTTAATTGATTATTAATATCTGCCACATTATCCATGACATCTTATCTTTACTAAGCTAAACTTAAGCAACTGTTGAAAAACACAAAAATCATTTACTCAAAAACACAATATCTGGTTGGCACCACTCACATACTGCTTTAAGTGAGGTATCTAAGATCTCACGTTTGTCACATGTTTTGGGGAAATAGCAGATTCAAACCAGAAAAAGCAGGGATGGATTAGTATTTATTTTTTGAATGTTATTTTTATGCCCATAAAACAAGTCAATTCTAATAAACATTTGTATAAAAAAAAACAGGAGGCCAACCTGGACTGAGACAATATGGTTCGCCCACAAAACTGCCATGATAAAATTAGTACAAAGACCTAAAATGGCAACCAGTTTGAAAACCAGATGTCCAGGAAAGCCATGCTTCTCTATTGCAGCATATTCCCTTGTCTGCACTCAACCTCCTCTGCATTTTCCATGTTTTAGGTGAACCTATGATAAAATCTAATAGAACAAAAACAGATCTGATATGACACAGAGAAATGGGCAGTCACGGAAACCTTAGCACTGATTATTTGGCTGGTTAGTCATAAATCCACATAATCTTGTGTTAACACTGTTGGGTGGGTTGGTGGCTGGGATGGGGGTTATAGATGCACAAGATATATTTTTATGTCTTGGCTCTTCCTCCTACTCTTCCTCTGCCTTTGGTCTCAAAGAAAAGGTCAAGGTCATTGTAAAGTTCACCCTACATCTGTTTTTATACATTGCCCCAAAGCACTATGAAAGGGTCAGGCCATCAAAGTGCAGATAAACCTTTTCAAAATATTTTTTTCTTTGTGTAGGTGTCTGTGGAATCTCTTATACCCTGACCTTGCCTCTATACACTTGACAGTCATGAATACACATTAGAACTGGGTTGCTTTTGAAGGGTCAGTTTTTGCAGTTAAATTCTCCCTTTTGGTTTGACATTAATTATTACGCTGGACCTTGTGGTGATAGTTGGTTTCTTATTTAAAGATGATATTCTTGCCAATATTTTCCTCTTTCCCCATGACTTGTGCAGAGCCAAGATATTATTAACATTTAACATTATTAGTTAAATGTTGTTTGAAAATAGTGAAGTAGGTGGATGATTCATCTGTATCTTGGTTTCTGTCCAGATACTCAGGAGAAGAGGTAATACTTGCAGGGAAACAGGATTGATGACGATGATTAAATGGTTAGAAGAGAAGAGGGCCTACAATGGAAAGTCTATGTGGGGATCCTGGTTAGTTCCAAAAAAGGTTAAAAAAACAACAACTGGACTTCTTTTGTGAAGCTGAAGACATTCCGCTTCCCATCCAGGAAGCTTTCTCAATACAAAATGTCGGGCAATAATAATGGAGTGGTGTGGAGTTCCAAGCTTTAAAGACGTGCTGGCAAGGCCGTGTTAGAGCTTGGATTCACATGTAGATTCACCTGGAACTGATGGCCCCTCTCAATGCAGAGTCGTTAGGCTCATCATTAGCCTGGCTCCATGCATGTGAACAACATTTCTCCTGTGAGAAGGAGCAGATGAAGGAAAAAGTGCAGCATGGAGGAACCAGACCCGAGGGATCTTGGAGGGCATTGAAGGCTGGAGTCTGGAGACAGGACCACAGGACTCAGATCAGATAACAAACTCGGACTAATACTTGTTAGAGAGAATATTTAAGCCAAATACCGCATTACAAAGCAAATCAGACAGGTGTATTCATCTGGCTTCCAGCTCTTCCTTATGCTCCCACCTGATTGCACTGAAGCAGGGGTATCTGGGGGATTCACAGACACTGAGGATGAAGTGGGAAGAGAACCAACATTATTAGCTATTGAATTGAATTGCTTTATTATAATTGAATTGCTTTATTTGGCCCCGGTGGGGGAAATTACTTTCAGTACATCAAGAGAAAGACAAACATGGGTAGACAGGTGACTGAGGCCTTGCTGCCTTAGAGGCGCCGCCTTTTTGAGAAAATAATATATTAGGGGGTTAGGAAATGAATTTCTCGAACTGTCTCTCTACAGGGACAGTATGAGAAAGCAAGAAAAATATCCAGCACAACAAAGGCAACATACAGACAACATCATAAAGCATAACACGTAAGTGGGTGGTGGGTTTTCAGGCGGGGGGTATCTCAGTCCAGTTCTCCCAAATGCGCATATCCAACTTTGGTTTCCTGTCCTAGGGGGCAAAAATAAAAGGGGACAGCAGAGCCGGTGAGTCAGAGAGGGGTGTATTTGTCACCATGTTCATGTGTGTTTGTGTGTGCACCAGTGTAGGCCCATGACTGTCCAGTAGGGTAGCCCCCCTCCAGCCATAGTCTTAGAAGGTGTGTTTACCAGCCCAAAATTCCCGTATCTCTGAGACTTCTAGTGTTAACCAACATAGCCCCACAACACCCAGAGCCTTAAGGTACTCAGGGCAAATCTCATCCACCCCCGGGGCCTTGCCACTGTGGAGCTTTTTAACCACCTCAGTGGCCTCAGCACCAGAGATGGGAGAACCCAACCCAGAGTCCCCAGGCTCTGCTTCCTCATCAGAAGACGTGTTGGTGGGATTAAGGAGGTCTTCGAAGTATTCCGCCCACCGACACACGTTCCGAATCGAGGTCAGCAGCACACCACGCCCACTATAACCAGTGTTGGTACTGCACTGCTTCCCCCTCCTGAGACGCCGGATAGTGGACCAGAATTGCTTCGAAGCCGTACGGGAAGTCTTTCTACATGGCCTCTCCGAACTCTTCCCACGCCTGAGTTTTTGCCTCAGCGACCAGCCGAGCCACCTGCCACTTTGACTGCCAGTACACATCAGCTGCTTCCAGAGTCCCACGGACCAATAAAGCCCGATAGGACTCCTTCTTCATCTTGACAGCTTCCCTCACCGCTGGTGTCCACCAGCGTGTTCGAGGGTTGCCGCCGCCACATAAACCGACAACCTTTCAGCCAAAGCTCCGACCAGCCGCCTCAACAATAGAGGCACGGAACAAGGTCCACTCAGACTCAATGTCCCCCACCTCCCTCGGAATGTGTTCTGAGCTCTCCCGGAGATGGGAGTTAAAGCTCTGTCTCACAGGGAACTCTGCCAGATGTTCCCAGCAAACCCTCACACTATATTTGGGCCTACCAGGTCTGACTGGCTTCCTCCCCCGCCATCCGAGCCAACTCACCTCCAGGTAGTGGTCGGTGCAGAGCTCCGCCCCTCTCTTTACCCGAGTGCCCAAGACATGTGGCCTCCACATGTCCCTGCAGAGTATCTTTTCATCTGTCTTCAGTCAGTAAATTATTCATTGCTCAAAAGATATATATAGTAAAATATAGCATTATTTTACTGTCTATATATTTAACATATAAGAAACATTTTGTGCTTAAATAAATGGAGAAGGACCCTGAACACAATGCGAATTGACAAAAAAAGTTCAGATTGTTGCATTTGAGTGAAATTTTGCTTCACTCTAGTCACAATTCCAACACACAACTTTGCAGTTACACTTTACTCTATTTGCATGTCCACTGCGCTGTTTGCAGTTTCGCAGTTTGCAGTTTTGCTCTATTCACCCGCTGTTTGCAGTTTCGCAGTTTGCAGTTTTGCTCTATTCACCCAGTGAATAGAGCAAAGCTTGGTCGAAACACGTCGTTCACATTCCCGACTATTAATTTGCTCCTAATTGTGCCCTTATATAGGGATAATGTGCAAATGACTCCATTCCTCTTATTTGCCTTCGGTGTGAACGCACCTTTAGGGTCTACAATAGGCTCACCTTACTAAGCTCTTTACCATATATTCAGAGGATCATTTAACCACATCTTAAAATCACTTAATATCTTGACACCTGTTCACTCTATTAACTTTGTCAAAGCACTGGTTTGTTTCAAACTCATTTATGTATTAATTTCTCATGTGCACATACCGAAAAACATAAATAAGAGAAAGACTAATTTTCTCTTACCAAACTCTGACTCTCAAATCTTTCTTTACAAAATGGCTTATACATTGACCTAAAGAAACAGTCACTACCTTACAATGCAAATAAGGTCTCTTAGCATCTACAGTAGGTTCACTTTAATATGCTATTTAACATATGTCAGAAGGATTTTTTTTTTAAATTATACTGCCAGGGTGCTGCAGTGACATGTGATTGGCGCAACTCTGCCTTTTTTCTCTCCTTCTCCCGCAGGTGGCTACTAATGAGCGGGGAGGTGCCGAATGCAGTTTTGTGGCTGTGGGGACGGCTTAAAAGGAAACTGCTGTCACCACTTCGGCCCCAGTGTGTTAGCCTTACCCGGTAGGAGCTCTAACGGCTAACATCTCATGACGTCTTTCCTCTTACTAAAGAAGCCAGCTTGACAGCCGCCTGCTGCCACCCCGCGGCCCGTCCTGCCGAGCCCTGTCTTCCCTCCACCAATATGCGTACTTGAGCGGTTTCGTGTGCTTGTGACACGTCATCAGCCTCAGCCCGAGCATTGCCGAGACTGCCAGACCGAGAACGGACCAAATCCATGAATGTTGATCTAGCCCTGCCCTCTTTATCGAGCCTGCATCAGAGCAGATTTTTGCGTTCTTCAGACTGACCGCTTTCCCAGAATGCACCGCTAACCCAGCAGCTGGATTCGAGACAGCGCAAACAGAGCTCACAGTGGTAAGTTAGAAAGACTGGAAAACGGGCCGAGTTGATAGAAAGGTAAGTCGGTGTTTTTCTCCTGCCCGGCGTTCATGGCGTCATTGGCCGTTTTTTATCTGTTTGTAGTCACCGTCCAGGAATCGGTATAAATTTTCCGGCCCGCCGAACAATTTAGTCCGGCCCGGTGGCCAAATGCATTATCATTATAAAACGGCTGTATCTCCTCGCTGCATCCACCGATCTGCACCAGATTTGTTGTGAGTAATGGGGCAACGCTGCGGAACGCGTTTGGGGGAATCACCCGGTGGACGGGTCGGGAAAATGCGTGACAGCGTCTGCGGTGGCGGGCGGCCTGCGGTGCGCGAACCCCGCCGGCCGGCCGGCACCGTGGCGGTGGCCAATAGGCCGGAGCGTGCTTGGCTGCGAGGGCCGATCGACGCCGCTTGCGACTTTAACATCCTTCATATGCGGGCTATCAGCGTACCTCGAGTCGCTGTTGCACGTTCCATAACAACAATGTTTAAAAACCATGCTTAGGAGACGTCTTAGACTTGGAAAAAGCAGACGTTTTACAGAGTAAAACCAAGGGTAACTACAGCGAAAGAGTTATTAGTGCAATGGAATGTTACTGCTTCATGTCATACATCACACGTCACGGCATGTTCCTACAACAAACTTGGATCAATAGTGACTCGACTCGGACTTGACTCGGATGAGTAGTGGACTCGACTCGGACTCGAATCGGATTTTTTTTAATGACTTGGACTTGACTCGGACTTGAACACTGGTTGTTGGAGAAATGTGAATGTAATCATTTTATTTCTATCAAGTTACAGGTATTTGGTTTGTTTTAAGAGTTTGCTTTTAGGAAAGTTCTGTTGTATTTAACCTTAGACAGGGAGAACAAATAGTTCTCCCAGATCAGGCCGCAACAAAGCTTGCTCCCATGTTTGTTTTCCACTCCCATGTTGTAAATTCCTGAAGCCTCCTGACCCTTTTTCAACCCTCATGTTGTAACCTCCTGACCCAACCCCCCTGACCCTTTTCTCCTGATATGTGAAAATAAAAGCAAGAGGACAGAGATGACCCGGCGCAGACGATACCAAACTTTCAGGGAGTGCAGTTCTCCGTTTGGGTCATCCTCTGTCCTCTTCTATAAGAAGAGTCTGAAACTTGTGTTGTGTGCTTTTCATTCTAGGATAAAATGGGTTATCTTTAATAACCCTATCAGCCTGGTGCCGTGACCCGGATCCCAACATATCAGCTCGCTGACGAGAGGAGCGGACACGCTGAAACCCACCGGTGGTCTGAGTCAAGGACCTGTCTAAAGTCCCGGGAGGTAATTTCCTCGCTGGGCCAGCGTCGTAGGTTAACTCCTTTCGCCAACGAGGGATTGACGGGATCCGACCGGGAGAAAAGCACACCACAGCAAGTAAGTTTTAAACGACCGTTAAAGTCCGTCGTTTAGGGTTTAAGTCCCATGTTACGGGTGATTAAAAAATAATCCCCCAAAGGTTAATCGAGAGTTTGAGTCTCTCGAAGCTGCCGGTTTGAGTCCGCCGCAGAAGTTAAGGAAAACCAGGTTAAAGTCCTGAAGAGGTAGAAAAAAACGAAATCCAGGTTAAAGTCCTGAAAGGTATATAAAAAAAAAAAAAAAAAAAAAAAAAAAACCAAACAAAAGAAACAGGATTAAAGTCCTGGAAATGATATAAACACAACGCAGAAGTAATTAGGAATCAATGGAAAAACGTTGTGTGCCGGCCAAAAAATAAGCGCTAAGAAAGAAAAAAAAAAAGAGGGGAAATAAAAAATGTGTGTGTGTATGTCTATGTGTATGTGTGTATGTATGTATATAAATATATTTATAGCTATATAAGGGTTTGACGTTGCGCGCTGTAAGTTAATTCAAGCACAAAATAGGCAGGATGAGAGACAGCCCTGTGCAGCAGGAGGGGTTGGGTTGGCTGATGGAACGGTGGCGACTGCAGCGCCGCCGCATCCGGCTGACAACCTTCCCCCAACACCTGTTGATCTCCCACAAAATTAGGCTCTAAACAAAAAAAGAACTCGCCAGAACAATATTAAAGTAACGCAAACTATGGTAGCAACTGAAGAAGGCAGACCACCACCGTGTAATCTCTTAACCCCCCCCCCCCCCCCCCCCCCCCCCCCAGGGATATTTCAGATCTGTATGCAGACCTAGATGGACTGAGTAGCTAAATCAGATCATTCGTTATCAACAGACCGGTCCAAAGGATTGTATCCTATGGTGCAGCTCGCAAATCCTAATGTAGGAACACAGCAGCCTCAAATAATCCCAGTTTTCTGTCCGTGGTCGTTAGAAGAAGCTAGAAAGACTGTAGAAGGTGTAATTTCTCCGCAGGAAGATCCAGAATTATGGATCCAAGACATGGAGGGAATTTATAACTCATATGGTTTAAATGGACATGAGTTTGGACAAGCCTTACGGTTGTCAGTGGAAAAAAAAAAACATTGGGAAAAAATAAGGGCGAATTATACAGGCAGAACCCCACAAGGTGGAATATTTGAACATAAAGCGTAAGTGAACGAACAGAGACAGAAGTGGACAACTGTAGGGAGCAGTTTTCGCAGGAGGGCGGATAATTGGAAATTTGGGATCCATAAAACAATAAAAATACTTATATTTGTTAATGGAAGGTTTCCAGCCGCATATATCTGCGTGGGTTAAAAAACACAAAACACTTGGTTACACTGATAACGTCTAACGTAACCAGTTATGGAATAGGCCTATGTGCATCACGCCGAGAAACACGCTAAAAAGGGAGGTGGTGCGTCTGGGGGGGACAAATTTTCTGGGCAGATCCTTCATGTGACCCAGAAGAAATATTTGCTTTCCAAGCCACCGGATCGCCTTGACAGCGTCGAGGAGGTTTCCGAGGAGGCAGGGGCGGTCCTAGCGACCGAGGGGGCTTTCAGCCCAAATCAGTAAAAACAGATGGGGGGTGCTGGAATTGCGGGTCACCCGACCATTTGGTCCAGGGAATGTCCCAATCAGATACAAGCACCTCATCTGCGGGGACAAGGAAGAGACCGCAGGGGCGGTTCTTCATATAAAATGTGACTAGGGGCCTAAAGCAAATGGGGACCCAGAGCATTAAAAACAGTAGATGTGTAAGGAGCATGGGAGCTATTATGCATTAAAAGAAAAACCATACATGCTTACAATTAATGGACAGCCAGTTACTCTTTTATGCAATTCATGAGCCTATAAAACATGTATAAAAGATAATTTAGGACTAAAAACTTCTAAAATGTCCATTTTTGTAAAATCAGCAAATGGTCAAACATCCCAAGAATGGATGTTAAAAGCATTAGAAATAAAAGACCCTCAAACAGGAAGAAAGGTTGTATGCTCTTGTAGTAATGTCACCAACTTGCCCCATTAATCTGTTAGGACAGGACTTAATGGAAAAATTAGGTATTGCAGTTTTTCCTACGCAGGATGGAATGAAAGCTGTCCGTGTAGAACATGTAATGTCGCTGCAACAAAATCCTCCTGTGTTTTATGCACTATGCTTACAGTCTCTGCTCCAAATAAAAGAAAAAAAAGTAAACTTATGCAAAATGCTAGAAGCACATTATCAAAACCAGAGGATGAAACTCGGTTAGCTGATCTACAAACCACTATGAATGTGTGCTTAACCCCAGATGAAAAGTTTGCAAAACAGTTTCTAAAACAGGGAACTACAATTGTGGCTATACAAAATATGTATACAGATGGGAGTTCATTTGCAGCAGTTACTGTTATGCTTTCTACACAGATGAAAAAATTGTATGGCTTACCATGGGAACATTTTTTGTCATTGTTTAAGACCACTGAAGAGCAGTGGAGAGATACAGGCCCGCGTTTAAAAGCTGCAGATAGAGCGTCTGATTTTCAGCTGTGTCCACATAAAACAGGCTGGCTTTATAGCCCTAGTACAGAACTATGGAAACAGCCTTACAAAGTTCTGTTCGATGCAGAACCCCGTGTCCAAAATTTGGCATGAGACAAAATAGTCCAACATTCTTTGCTATCAGAATCCAATGAAAATGATTTAAAAGGTGTTCCAAGTGCTTTGTGGTCTACAGGGCCAACTGATGTAGGATTATTGACAACTGTAGAACCAGTTAAAATAGTTCCTAAATTAAAGTACAGGCTCCAGATAAAACAGTATGGGCTAAAATATGAAGAACAGGAGGGTATAATGGCAATTATAAACATTTCATTGGATGCAGGAATAATTAGACCATGTCCAGATTCTCAGTTTTTACTTTCAAGAAAGAGGAAAAAATATATGTAGAGACGCCTGCCACAGGGATTTGTAGACCGTTCTACAATTTTTATCCAGGCTATTTTAACATGCTTAAAGAGCTTTAATCTAAAGCATGGAAATAAAGTATTAATGTACATAGGTGGCCTTCTAATTGCATTTAAATCAGCTGCTACATCATTTTGGCTAAGATAAGGGAAACAAAGTTATCAAAGATAAAATGCAGTGGGTGCAGAAACAAGTCCGTTACTTAGGCCATGTTATCTCAGAAGAAGGTAAAAAGATACAGGAAGTGAAGAATTGCTATAGTAAGTGAGCCTAAAAAAACAAATGATGTCTTTTTTAGGATTGTGTAATTATTGAAGAGTTTGGATTTGACATTATGTAGAGAAAACTTAGCTTTCTTAAATTTTATTCATGACATGCTGATGGCCATGTCAGACACAATCCAGTGGACCTCAGAAGTAGAGCAGCAATTCACAGAGCTAAATGAAAACTTATCTCAGCAACTGTCTTAGCTCTAGTTTTACGACTTCTGTGTTGTTTACAGCCCCGTGGTGATAAGCTCAAACCTTAAGCAGCAGCGCTACCCCCATGTCTGCTAGCAGTTTGAGCAACTACCATGGCTGTAGGAAATTCAGCTGAAGTGGTCTGGTTTCATTCAACCACTAGACCCCCATGTAGTAGATGTATTACAATTTGGTCTTTTTGATATTTGCCTAGAGAAAAAAAACAGAGCAAATCATTGATCTACAAGTGTTGTTAATTAGACAAACAGCACCAACTGTAGAAAAACACATATGGGTAAAAAATGTAGCAACAATGAATCAGAAGGATTCTATAGTTTGTAACAAAGCAGTTCTCCCTAAAAGCTTATTCCAAGCAGCAGCTATTTTGAGCCATGGGCAATTGCCATGTCTCAAAAAGGGAGGGATAACTATAATACAGCAACATATGGATTTATTTCATAGGATTTAATTCATACAAAAAAAAAATATTTTTTTGTAAAGCATGTACGATCTGTGTTAAAAATTACCCTCAGGTTAATTTTATATCAGAAGAGTGAAGGTTTCCAGAACAAAAGGAACCTTTTGAAGTGATGCATATGGATTTTAATGAACTGACAAAGTGGCCCTTACAAATACTGTCTGGTAATGATTGATGCATTTTCAAAATGGGTTGAAATAGTTCCAGCAAAGCACACAGATGCACTGACACACAGATGCACTGACAGTAGCTAAAAGATATATGCAAAGGTTTGGCATCCCACATTACAGTGAAAATGGTCCACATTTTCTGATCAGCAAATGGCAAGCAGGTTACAGATAACCTTAAAGAAACACACCGTGCCACAAAGTGCAGAACTTGTGAAAAGGACAAATGGGACATTTAAATCCAGGCTTAAAAAGTGCATGGAAGAAAAAAAGAGGCCATGGCCAGAATGTCTGGACCTAGTAAAACTGTACATGAGAATAACTCCAACGAGCAGTGGTTTGACTCCGTTTGAAATAATATATGGCAGACCATATGAATTACCGCTGTTCACAAAACAGACGCCACCTAAGGAGGAAGGAAAAACTCTAGCAGACTATATAAGAGAAATGATGCAGTTTAAAAAAGTGTCCAAAGCAAATTTACTGCCAGGAGAACCTTTGTCTCCACAGGATCCACAAGCAGTGAGACCAGGAGACTGGGTGTTTGTCAAAGTCATCAGAAGGAAAGACTGGGCGAGCCAAAGTTGGGAAGGACCATTCCAAGAGCTCCTGACCATGCCAACAGCTGTAAAGATCACTGAAAAACCTTCCTGGAGTCACCTCAGCCACTGTAAGTTACAGAGAGTGTTAAGTACCTAAAAGGTTTGAACAGTGAGGAAGTCCGACTTCAAAGGGGTTTGGTTTTTTAGGGCCACTCGTCTCAACGTCGGTGAAGAAACCAACTGATCCCTGTTCTTTAGAGTCCTGGGTAAAATTAACATCTCTGCTAACCTAGCAAAAATGGGGTTCCCATGCAGATGGGGCTCCTTTGCGTTGTGGCTGTGCGTGCATTATCTGTTTGAGTCCAGATCCGCTGAGTGAGAGAGGAAAGAGGTTCATCCACTCCGCTGCCATGAAGATTTGGCTGGGTGATATCCCAAACCACTACGATGACAACCTATGGGAAACGTTTGCAAGAGCTGCAGTCCAGTAGCATAACAAGACTGACTGCTACGTGTGTTCTGTCATGCCTAAATCTACCAAGCAGCCTACCTTGTACATAACCCCCATGAACATCTCACAGGCTATTTGTTTTGCATCATATGCATTCCAGTTTATGCCTGCTCAATTAATGAATGCCACGACTGGGAAGATTATGATGGAACGAGTGTGCAAAGGAGTAAAGTCGTCACTGTTCTCTAACAGCAATGTTACAGGCTATCCCACCAAGATGAAGGCTGTTATGCCTAAAGGAATGAAACATCCAGTGTATTCACTCACCTAGAGAGAACGATATGGTGAAGGTAGGACATGCAGCAGGATGCCAGAGTACCATCACTGACCTTTACTCTGACTTTGTCTGCGGCATTGTCCCTAATGGAACGTACACCAGCTGTTCTACGTGGAAACCACAAGTCAACTTTCCTACAGAGGGTGGCTGGTTCCTGTGTGGAGGAGACAGCATCTATCCATTGTTGCCTGTAAACTGGTCAGGTACATGTGCACCTGTGTTTGTTTCTGACCACACTATCATCATCTCAGCTCAGGCTGTGAAGGACCATCACTCCTCTGATAGGATGAAAAGAGAACTCAGCTCCAGCTCAGTGTTCCAGCCCCATGATCCCATGTGGGGTCCCAACGTTCCCTCTGAACATAAGCACTGGAGCACAGGGAGTAAAATAGGACTTTAACTTTTCCCGTGGTTTGGAGTTGGTAAATCTATGCTGATGTTTGAGAAACTGGACTACAGAATGAAGACCCTAGTGAACATGACGATGGACATCAACAAAGGACAAAACAAACAATTAAGTGAAATGTGTTTAATGGTATTGCAAAACAGAATGGTTTTGGACATGTAAACTGCTAGCCAAGGTGGCGTATGTGTAATGATTGGAATTTCCTGCTGTACGTACATTTTTGATGTAAATGAAACTCATATTACTGAAGCTATGTCTGCTTTGAAGAATCTGCAACAAGCAATGTCCCAGGACGCTGTTCCTCTAAGTATGGACTTCTTTTCAGGATCGTGGTGGCACCTTTTGCTGAAAATAATGACACCCATTATTGTTGTTCTTATTATTTTTTGTGTTTTTACTGCTTGTGTAATCCCATGCCTAAAGTCTATGATTGCTAAAACTATGGGAAATGTAATGTTTCAATATCAAATGCTTTCACAAATCCCTCTTGAAGAAATACAACCTGTAGTTTAACTTCTCCCTTTTTAAATGCTTAACAAAATGACAGTCTCATTGAAAATGCAGAATGCAAGAAAAGAATACTTGAAGTAGGTTAAGTTAAGCTTTAAAGAAAATGATTAAAAGGGGGGAAATGTTGGAGAAATGTGAATGTAATCATTTTATTTCTATCAAGTTACAGGTATTTGGTTTGTTTTAAGAGTTTGCTTTTAGGAAAATTCTGTTGTATTTAACCTTAGACAGGGAGAACAAATAGTTCTCCCAGATCAGGCCGCAACAAAGCTTGCTCCCATGTTTGTTTTCCACTCCCATGTTGTAAATTCCTGAAGCCTCCTGACCCTTTTTCAACCCTCATGTTGTAACCTCCTGACCCAACCCCCCTGACCCTTTTCTCCTGATATGTGAAAATAAAAGCAAGAGGACAGAGATGACCCGGCGCAGACGATACCAAACTTTCAGGGAGTGCAGTTCTCCGTTTGGGTCATCCTCTGTCCTCTTCTATAAGAAGAGTCTGAAACTTGTGTTGTGTGCTTTTCATTCTAGGATAAAATGGGTTATCTTTAATAACCCTATCACTGGTGACTCGAACCTGGACTCGGACTCGAGGCATAGTGACTTGACTACAACACTGGCTCGCATTATGCATTATTCACACCACATTTCTGGTATTACCACAGAAAACCCAGGGTTAAAGGATATTGTTATATCATTTTTCAGAAGCTCCGAGACCCACCTACTGGGCAGGGGATTTGAGGCTGGTGGTGTGACTGCTGCCACCTGGCTGTGGAATGAGCTGCTTGATGCTGCACTCCAGGGGCAGCACAATATCAGTCCGCCCCTGGTTGTGGCCAGCAGCTCGTTTGCCACTGCCGCTGGGGTGGTCACGACCTCAGCCTCTACCCCTTACCCAACAGCAGAAAAGACAGGGAGGCAGGCCAGGTAGAGAAGCAGTGAGGCCCTGCTTGACTTCCTGAAGGAGCAAGCTGAGGGGGATGAGGAGAGAGAGAGGGCAGCCTTGGCTAGGGAGGAAGCAAGAGAGAGGGAGGCTACCAAAAGGGCCAATAAATATTTGGCAATGTTTTCCTATCTAAGTGAGTTTCTTCTAACCTGACAACAGCCAGATGCATGTCTCGCTCCGCCTAGCTCCACTCACATACATCTGGGACACCAATTTTTTGGTCTGGCCAATCAGGACGCAGGGCTGGCATTTCATAGATGTGACGTAGTGGAGACGCGACCATGACGTGAGATTGTTTTGATAGCAATGGCGGCTCGTCGAGGAAGCAAGCGTTAACATTGATGCTGCCATTTCTTCCGTGTTGTCCAATCTACCTAATATTGTTTCATTAAAAGAACATCAGAGAACGCCTCTGAAGGCTTTTGTTGGTGGAAACGATGTTTTCGCCCTTCTCCCGACCGGATTTGGCAAGTTTTGTTTTCCGGGGCGCGTCCGCGTCTGCGCGTCCGCGCCCCGGAGCGGTTAGCACGAACCATATTAGGAGGCCTTTAGTCCTTAACGCGGTCGGCCCGGGATCGACTCCGACCCGCGGCGCTTTGCCGCCTGTCTTTCCCCCTCTTCCTGTCAGCTCACTGTCAATAAAACGTGTGCCTCTAGAGCCGCAAACACATACAAAAAAAGTTGTTTTTTTTCCCTGCGTCGCTCTCATCAGCGTCACGGGTTAGCTTCGGTGTGAGGTGTTGAAATAGCACGTCGATAAAGATGACAGACAAGTGGCTTATCCAATCATATGCAAGAAGTTTTCATAAGGCCCAGCCTTCAATAAAGGCAATTCCTATGGCGGTGTCCCAGATGTATGTGAGTGGAGCTAGGCGGAGCGAGACATGCATCTGGCTGTTGTCAGGTTAAGTTTCTTCTGAGTGAGGACACAAATAATTAAGAGGAAAAAGAGAGAGAAAGAAAACAACATTAACAGTATATAAAAACAGACATTTATTTTATACAAATTATTTATCTTTAGAACAGATATAACATATTCAACAAATTATTAACAGTTTGTCAGGTTCAAACACCTAAAACATTCATTAACAACACAAGAAGGAGAGACAACAACGAGGTTAGTTTTCATCAATCTTGCAAGGAGAGGACCTAAGATGCTTAATAAAGATCTCCAAACTCGCTCTGAAGCCACTCCATCCCCTCCTTGCTTTTATTAGGCAAACCCTGGTTACATTTATCAAGCTAAGGGGTAGGGATAAGCAAAGCACTCTGTGACCTTAGGAACACAGAGATAATACTAAGCAGTCCACACAGTACTTTTATACGTGAGCACTCCAGATGGCTGAATACAGTACATAACAGTTTCAGACATATTTAGAAAAACACTTATTATCGTCACATATTTTTCTGCTTTCTGCAGGCTTTCTGCAACGATAAGAGAGATCTCTCTGTAAATCAATACACATACATAAAATAAAATAGTAACCACTGGTCTATATATTCCAGCAAATATATGATTAACACAATAAACTAACAAACAATAAACTTAAGTAATGAGAGATCAGGCATATAGAATACACTTTAATAAAACCTTAAAACTTCCTAGTAGTAAAGAGTATATACGTAATAAATGCAATGAACTTAGTAAATAATAGTAAAATAGAAAATAGTAAAAATAGTAAATAGTAAAAATAATTTGATCACAGTTACTAACCTATGGTTTAAAACAAATAAATAACTTCTATTAACATCTTATACAAATAGACAACACCTGCAAACATACAATTAAAAAATAGTTGGAATGGAAATTAATTTACTGATTATTTAATGTATTTTCACAAGTAGTGAAAAAAAATTAAATGAAAACAGCATGTGTACATGACTACAACTGATCTAGGTTAGGTCACATGTAATCATGTTCACTTAAACATGCATGCACCTCTGTTGGAGCAGAAAGCTGGCTCAGAGGCAGCTTCCAGACAGCTCCCTGTCTTCGGCCGCCGGATGGCCATCCTCTTCTGGGTCGACCTCCTCGTCCTCCACGTCAAGCTGGTCACCTGCCTCGATACTAATATTGTGGAGGATGCAGCTGGCGGCGATTACTGTTGGGGCAAATGTCGGGCGGATGTCCAGCACCCTAAAGAAAATGGAACGCCACCACGTCTTTAGAGCACCAATGGCACGCTCAATAATGTTTCTCGCCTTGGCGTGGTGCCTGTTGTAGCATGCCTCCACTTGTGCCAAATATAAAATTAACTTGTAATTTAGGTAATATGCTGATATGTCTTAATCTTCTATCCAATTAATATAATCTATATATCAATTGTGTGTCATTGTTGGCTCTATTTAGGGACAAGAAGGTAAGAGATCTCTCCGGCAACTGGCTGGGGATAAGGCGTCAGGAGGGTGATCGGGTACCGGATGCATGCCAGCTGAAAGCTTTGCTAGGGCCTGGGACAACGCAGTCTTTTTG
Organism: Fundulus heteroclitus; assembly: GCF_011125445.2. NCBI lineage: Eukaryota > Metazoa > Chordata > Actinopteri > Cyprinodontiformes > Fundulidae > Fundulus > Fundulus heteroclitus. The sequence goes on from NC_046363.1 coordinate 397,677, forward strand.
GGCCCCCCCTCTACACCTTCTGCCACCACACACACACACACACACACACACACACACACACACACACACACACACACACACACACACACACACACACACACACACACACACACACACACACACGCACGCACGCACGCACGCACCGAAAAAAAAGTCATCTTAACTGTATACTTCATGCCCTGGAAATCTCTGTATTTTATATTGGATATTTTCAATCGATTGAATTTAGTGCACCAGTTGATCTTTTCTCCATAAGAGAACAGCAAGCACTGCAGCCAAAATATGGCCTTTTTCGACTTGCTATATATTCGCCAGTCCCTAACATTTTTTTCCCTTCCATTGCAGGAAGTAGAATATGATAGATACTTTGGGAATTGTCTGCCCTCTGAATCTCTGAGAAAGACTTCCTTTTTGCCATTAAACGCACAACATTCATTCGGATCAGAATCAGTCAGTTTTGTTGGCCATAACGCAGGATTATTGAAATTAACGCAGTGTTTTCTCTCTCAGCGAATATGCTCAGACTATCTGATCGGGCAGTAAGTTTCTCCACCTGCACTCTCTATGTAATCACTAGGGATGGCTCTTTCTGTCTCCTCCTCAAACACCCGCTGCCCCCCCCCCCAGCTCCCCGCTAGAGGTGTGCAATACCGGGAATTTTTAATCGATTCGATCCGAAGTAAATACAGGGTGAGTATTGGTGATATCGATACGTTACCAATACTTTTGACATTTAAGCTTAAGGTAACTCTTGACTTTCGGTTTTTGTGATTTTTATTTTATTACTACAATTAAATAATAATAATGTTATGTTCAGTGTGTTTTTCCTAATCCACCTCTTATATCTTTCAATACTTATGTAATTTTGTCTGTGTTGTGTGCACCTGCCTGTTGCTTTAATCCTATAAATTTACCCCGTCGTGGGATAAATAAAGGATTATCAAATGTTATCTTATATCCTATTTAAAAGTGTTATTTAAGATATGTACTGGGTTCTTTCAAGGTCTTAATTACATTTTCTGTGTGGGCTCCAGTAATATGATAGATAATATCTACTTTGAAAGTTAACATGAACTGCTGCTAAAGATGACCACTCTTATCTACATGGATGTTCTCTGGAGGACTGAAACGCCTCAGTCAGTGACGCCAGTCTGTGGGTCTGGGTCTGTCGGGGCAATGAGAGAAATTTCATCTCCTCTCTCTGTTTCTGTCGCTCGACGTTTTCTTGCTCATGGTCTTTTACGTGCTTATATAAATTTGTTGTGGTTCCACTGAATTTAACCGGCTTTTAACAGCTTGATTTCATTTACGGTATTAAAATATAGCCAAACGGCACTACTTTCCCTCGTCATGTTTTTCTGTTCCTGCTCTCTCTCTCTCTCTCTCTCTCTCTCTCTCTCTGTGTGTCTGAGTAGCAGCAGCGCGGTTGTTTGTGTGTTGAGTGGACAGAGAGCTGAGTGTGCGGGCCAGGCTGAGCCTGCGTGCTCATTAGCAGATGCCGTTGAGCCATGTACGAGAGGGGAGGGGGAGCAGCAAAGTGCCGTGACACAGACGGGGAGACTTTGGTGAAGCCTGTATTTTAATGGTCAGAGTGTCAGTTTTGGGCCCCCCCTCTGTCCTGGGCCCAGGACAATTGACCCGTTTGTCCCTCCCTGCCAGCGGGCGTGACCGGAGGCATGGGTACCCACCATCGGCGAGTAGAAAAAAGCCCTCAGGAGTCATGGACAGAGCCGACATTGCCGATGTAAACATCCAAAAATTTTCCCAGTGCGTCACACACACCATGCATGATTACAGAGGGGAAGAGTTTTCTGTTTGCATAACATTTCTTTTGTGGCTCTGCATCAGGGAGTTCACAACTCTGTGCACCACCCGGCACACAGTGGAGAGGGGTGTTATAAGAATTATTATTCTGAAGTCACTATGGCCTCACACCACTCGGACAGAGGAGGCCTGGAGACCTGATGTCTGTGTATAAGATCCACTGTTTGCTGATTGCAAGGCCAGATGCTGCAGCTGCTGAGGGATACTGATTGTTTACGATAGACTCTTTGTTTTGTCTCATGGGAAGGCCACTGTGCAGTATTAGGGGGAGCCGAAAAGCGAGACAGGCAGAGACAGGGCAGACGCAGACCGCAGCGGAACCGTGGGGTGCGATCTCTTTCCATCTATGTGATCTCTGCTCTGTTTCTCAATAAAAGTGATGGAACTGTATCACTCCACCGTCTCCTTCTTCAGTAACTCAGGGAAGTCAGTTATCTGTTCAGAACTCCCATAACAGAGGGGCATCCCAAAGATGTCTGCTGTTGCCCTTTACAATGCACCGCAGGCCAGCCAGTAGAGGATCACCAGCACCTCTATCTCCCGTGGCCATCCATGGGCCTTCTAGATGGGCAGCAGCTGAAGGAGGAGGACGATGGTGGCCCTGTTTAGCCTAAAGGCTGGTTTCAGGTCCCCTTCATTAAAAAAGGGGATTGGCACAGAGGTGTTTATCCTCACATATTTTGTTGCTTTTTCTTCCTGTAAATAAAAAATGCTAAATGTTACCATAACTGGTTTTTCAGTCCTCACCTTTTCACAGCATAAAACAATACCTGGCTAACATGCAGATTAATATAGTTCTCAAGAAAGAAAAAGTAAAATGTATAGTACTGTAAAAATCGTCAAGTATAGTAAATGTAACAAATGGCTTCCCTTCTCTGTTTTTTATTACCATTTCACTGAAAGAATGAGCTGAACTTACTGCACACAATTTATAGATTAATCACTGTAAAGGTGGGCAGACATAGAAATTACTTTTCCTTTTTTAATAATCAATGCTGTGAAGGTAGGTGCAACAAAGTAGCTTAACCCTACTGCCATACGGTTATAATATAATAGATAAGATAAGATGGTCTTTATTGATCTCACAATGGAGAAATTCACTCGTCACATCGGCTCATACAAGAAGGTGCAGAGTAGGGAATGTGCATTCAGTTATATACAGTGAATCTTCATAATGTTAAAATTGTGTTTTAATTTTAATTATTTATAGAGAAATAGTCACAATTTCAACGTGATCACGTGTTTCATACCATCTTCATTGTTTTTTTAAAGATAAAATTAGGAAACAGGCTGTCAATCCTAAAATGCCTACCAGTTCGCACAGATGGGTGAGAAAAGCCTGCCTTCTAAGCCTCCTCTGCTGCATCAATCTTCTCCTTGCTCGTATTTGCCTCCTTAACTGCACTACCTCCTGTTCAGCCTGCTGGTAAAGCTGACCAACGACCAAAGCAACAGCAATATTGCTCATATTGCTCATTTTGCTTCTACAAACTGCTGATTTTTTTTAAAAGATTTAATCGCCTCTACAACTACAACCAGTACAACTCCCAACAAAGAAATTCCCACCATTGCTGGTTTTATACCCACAGTTTTGTAATTTTTTTTGGCTTTTTAGATATTAAAAATATTGTTTTAAAATGTTTTCAATAAGATATGATGGTGTAGTGTATAAATAGTTTTGAATGTTAAATGCTAAAGAACTGTGCATGTGATGACGTCACGAGTATGCTTCTGTTCCAATACACAGAGATACGTTCTGCGTGCTCGCGGTCTCGTCAAGTCCGATCTTCCTGTATTCTTACCAAGACCGGACTTGATGACACCAACGAGTCCGGTGTTTATACCACTTGGTCTTGATTCACTTTTATATGTCTCTTTGCTGATCTCGTTGTTTTTTCACCACATGGATTCTCTAACATGCATTGATCACATACTTTCTTTAGTCTTCAGGTTATCCATCAAAAACAATTAACTCTAACGATTTAGATGAAACCTATTACCGCCACACACACTCAATAATTTAAATCACCTTTACTATTATTTAAGCAGAATTTGAAAAGGTTTCAGCCTTAACGTTAAGTGATGCCTGCTCTTGTGAGTGTCTGGGAGTTCAGAGGTCCACTGGATGCTGGGAAATTACTCTAGCTGATCCCTCCGATAGTCCTTTTCCCAAATCCCATCAGGGTCACCATAGATTTGTTGGGGAGAATTTCATCTAACCACCTGTTCGTTTATCTGGGAATTAGGGACACAGAAAAGGAGTGGAAAAATAGTAATTAAATTGTAAAGGGTCTTTAAGCATCTAGTAATGTGCTATACAAAAATGCATGATTTATTATTATATATCTGGAGTTACTGATATGTATGGAAGCTCTGTAATGCAAGTGATTGTATCTTGATTAAAATATAAGTTTTCTGTTACTTCTTTTGTTCATTGCATCATGCTAAGTTTAGAAATTGCTATTGGACCGGTTAGTGTCCATTTTATTGGATTTCAATAACTGTAAGTACGATACAGATCAGATAAAGATAAAGAAATTCATCCGCCTTTTATGTCACTGTACTGACTCTCAATACACATTCACACATATTACCATACTTAATTAGGGTCATTTCATTTCACGTTTTGGTCGGCTCCCATTATCGGCATCCATTGCTCAAAAACAGGGACCGGTATCTGTATTTGTTCTGTAAACAGAGGGACCGGTATCTGTATTTGTTCTGTAAACAGTGGGACCCTAATCCTTTTAATTAATATTGTAATTGAACTTTCTTGGTTTATCACTGGCACTGCCTGAGGTGGGAGAAGACCGGACTCTCACCTTCCGGGTTACCACCTGGGAGTTTGATGTTTATAGTTATATGTGAAATATAAGGCTATGTGGCGGATGATTACAGATAGCAGAATATTAAAAACGACTTTGTCTATGTACATTGTTATGGATAGAGCTAGCTTTATTGTAATATTCAGTGTTTCTGAATGCAGCTGTCATAAAACTCTGATTTTGAAGGACACCGTCTTCACTACGAGGAAGTGGCATATTTATTAGCTTGACAGCTTGATTATAATCAAGCTGTCAAGCTAATAAATATGCACATAAACAGTCATAGAGTCAAAGCTCAATGTCAGCACAGTTCCAGTAACAGATTGAACTGTATTGTTTATGTAATTTTAGCTTCTGTGCTTCATTCAGTTATTTGGCATAACTCATACAGAGAACAATATTTTAATCAAGGATCTAATAAGAATCAAACAGAGCAGTTTGTATTTTTCTTGTAAAGAAAAATCCAAGTAATGGGTACACTGCTGTGTCTTAGCTTTTCCAGTAATGATCTGGGCCTGTTTGTGTTTTTGGGGCTGATGGACTTTTTTTCTCTATTGCTCCACGCTCCTCTCAGCCACCTCCCAGTCACTTTCACTTCATAATCAGATACACCCGCTGCTGAGTAATCAGCTTCAAGTCGATTCACCTGTCACTCCGCCAATATATACCAACCTCTCATAGTTGGTCAGCACCAGAACATCTCATCTCAGACTGTATGAGTGCTCCGAGATCTAGTGGGCTAAGCCTGCCTATCCTGTGCTGTGTTTACCCTGCCCTCACTAGTTTCTCATCTAGCGATTGTGTGCATCGCCAACTTCTCATTTGTCCTTTGAGTGCCCACTTTGCCCTTTTTTGGAACTATCCAGCTGTTCACTCTGGCTATGACCTGGACTGCCTCTTAGGACAGATTCTGCCACCCCCCTTGGACTGCTCCCTCAAGCTCACTCATCTGGTTTCTGCCATCTTCACCTGGTCAGCCTGGTTCATGTCATTATTTATCTGGTTAGCTAGCTGTCTCCACCACCATCACCTGGTTAGTGTGTCTCTGCCATCTTCACCTGGTCTACTCCAGCCCGTTACATTCATCAGCCATTACAGCCTTTACCTGTCTTGACACCACCCCTTAAAATTAATTTTTAAAGGTGCCATGCTATCACTGTATAAACTATTTCATGTAGTTGATATTGCTGCACATGTAAATGATCAAAATAAGCTTGTTTTTTCAGGCTACATGATCCTCCTCAGTATAAGGGTTGGTTGTGGTTATGATATGTGGCTCTACCTAGTTAACTTCACTCTGATTGGCTACAACGATATTTGGAAAACCGGTCAAATGAGGCCCCTTCCACACCACTTTCCGCCTCTGGAAGTGTTTGTGTTGCAAGATGCAACACAGGAATGTACATCTGGCACCCAAGTCTTTACCGCAGATCCACAGAGGAGAAGTCGTTGCCTTCACAGCAGTGACACAAACATTTTATGCAACTGGCTGCCAGTTCCTCACCGCGGTGACACAAAGAGCTCGTTCTCCCTGGGCAGCGACAGGAAAATGATGCCGCTGACAAAGGTTTAGCTTCAGTTAGTAAACCAGATTTCTAAGATACAAACACATCTTTTTCACATTTGACAGCATTTAGAAATGAACTAAACTGACAGGAAATTATTATTAAAATATTTTATTGGGTTTTGAATTGTAAATACTGACAAAACAATTAACAAGTCTCCAAACAGCAACCTCAATATTTACAATAATAATGTGACAATAACACACAAAAAAGTTACATTAGAGTCACAAAGCCTGTGAATCAATTATGTCCCAGTGTTTCCAGCAGGGAATTGTAAATTAAAATAATTTAGAAATGGCTGCCAGACCTTACAAAATATCTGGATCGATCTCCTGATCGTGTACTTAAACTTCAAGTTTGTCATTATATCCTCATCCCAGTGTCTGTGTGTCGGAGGCATCTCTGACAAAATTAGATGTCTGGCCAATAGAGATGTAAGAAAAAGTATCAAAATTAAGGACCAAAAGTGTGTCAACTTTGAGCATATGATGGAGGATAGCTGGAGCCTGACAACATTGGGAGCAAGTCAAATTGATATCTGGCTATATCCTGGCAAGCCTACTCTTAGATAGATGAAACCTGTGGAGACCTTAGAATGGAGTGAACCATGTTCAATACAAATACAAAATGTATTTCCTTTTTTTGTTTCCAAAGAAAGATGCACACCTGCCGATGCCTGAGATAATGCGAACTGAGCATATCATATTAATTCATGCCCAGATGACATGAACACACCATCCTTAAAACGATCCTTCACCCATTTCAGGCCATTCCTGATTCCATGAGTGAGGGTGGAAAGAGTGTTGGCCGAGATTGGGAGAGAGGGCATAGCCTATCTATGTTTGGAGTGGGTCCTGAATTGGGACCATATTCAAGGTGAGCCACTCACAATAGGATTATTTGTGAGGTGCTGCTTACTGAGTGTCAATGGCGCACATACTAAGAGGAGGTAGGGACAAAGGATAAGAGGAATGTTGTTTCATTTCAACCCATTCAGATTCACTCCCCTCATAGGAAGCAGAGACCCAACTAATATATATTAGTTTATAAATATTTGCTGCCCAGTAATTAAAAAATAAATTGGTTGTGCTAAGCCTCAAGGTGTGCCCTCCTTATCCATACAATTATTTTATTCCAGATGAATGTGGATATATATTTGTCTAGCATTCTGAAAAAGGACTTTGAGATAAAAAAACAGATATTGTTTGAAACAAAAATAAGAACCTGGTCAAGATTATCACCTTGACAGCATTAAACCTGCAAGCAAGCGATATTGACAGCACTGACCAATTGATTAGGTCATGTTTGGCCCTCTCCAGGGCTGATTTAAAGTTATGCTTGAAAAAATTACTGATATACCAACATAGGTAAAAGTGTCACAAGTGTCTTGTAGTGTAAATGCCACAAAAGACCTTTGTCAAGCCTTGTCATTAATAGAAACGAGCAAACTGTTAGTAAAGTGTATTCTGTAACCTGAAATCTCTCCAAAGCTATAGATAAATTCTAATGCCTGGAATAGAGATGTGAGGATCAGACAGGTAAAGCACCAAGTCATCCTCGTACTTTGTGAGATTAACCCTTCCTGACAACACCCATGAGCACCTCAGCACTCCTAAGAGCAACCGCTAGTGGTTCAATGGTGATGTCAAACAGAAGTGGGCTAAATGGACAGCCCTTCTTATCCCTGTACATATAGGAAAATAATCAGAGATTATTTTATTTGTACGGACAGAGGCCTGCGGTGCATACAAGATCCTTATCCATGAACAAAAATCTGGTCCAAATCAAAACCTCTCCAGAGTTGCAAAATCTGGTCAAAAGTCTTGTGAGCATTGAGCAAGAGCAAAACATATGCCATAGGTGGAGGATCTGAGGAATAAAGAATATTAAAAAGTCTTCAGATGTTGCCATAAAGCTGCCACCCTGTAATAAAACCAGTCTGATCTGGATGGATCACTGTATTGTGCCATGATGTTAAAGCCACGATGAAATAATTGATGTCAGATTGAATTCTGACCATGTAACCGGAGGACAATACAAAATGGATTGTGAGCAAGGAATTTCACCACCCTGCTGCAAGGACCTCCCCTCACAGCAGGGATTCCCTGTTGCTATAAAACATTGCTCCCACAGGACAACCCTATACTCTTCACTTCCTGTCTGGAACTCCGGAGCAGAGGGGGCAGGGGATACCAGCCCCCTGCGAGCCACATGGAATTCAGTCTTCACTACTCCTTTCTGGCACTCTCAAAGAGATAGAGTCCCCCTGCATGGCCACCATGCGGGCCTCACGAGGCTTGAATGCCCACAAGCTGCACAGAACAGGCCTCCTGTGAAACTCATCCCCCCCTTTCCTCAATGGAGTGACAAAAGGGGGGGGGGTATTATCAGACCCTACTGAGTTCGGAGAATCACCAACCAGAATCAGCAGCTAAGTTGCAGTCTAACTTCTGCGCAATCAGCCGCTGAAGTAAAGAATGCCTAAATAGCTTTGTTTATTTTTGTCAGCCGTTGAAAGCGGACTCGAGACGACGTGGATCGGTCACTTTCCCTCACCAAACAAGCTGAGAGCTCTGCATGCAGGACGTCGGGCCAGGCCCCACCTCGACCATATTTTGGCTAGCTCATAGCCGCATGTCTGCTGTTGAAATAACCAACGTTTTCCTTTTCACTGATCTCTTCCTTAGATGGCTGAAGTGGATTGGACTTACACGAGGCACCGACAGGTTCTGCAGAGAAACCACAGGGAAATCTTTTGAGATGTGATTACATGGTGTTTTTAAACACAAAGAGCTAACGGACGTAGCTCATGCTAGAATTCTGTATCAGGCCATTGCCGATGTGATCCAAGTGTGTTTTTATGGTTATACAAACATTAACAAGGTTTTCATACATTGATGGAATAATAATCTTTATGTTATCCGGCCCACTCATTATGACCATATGACTATAAAATTATGACTATAAAATGACAACAAAAGCCAAAGCTTTTAAAGTTAGCGACGAAAATCCCCTAGCCAAAATGATATTTAGTTTCTGGTAACTTCCGGTTCCTGGGCTTGTTTCAAATTTAAGGTTTGCTTCATTAGGGTCGTATCATCCCTTTCAACTATTGTCCTGATATCAGCTTAAGAGCTGATATCCACCAGACAATACCTAATAGACACAGAGTTATTTATTAAACATTAAATAACTTTAAACAGTGTATAATTGCACAACAACTGTATGCATAACATACTCCAATCTACAAGCCAGGACATTGGTTAAGATCAGACCTCTCAACTTTTATCAAAAGTTAAGAGTGAGATTATGCTAATTTGGGGGCGGGGCTTGTTTGGGGGCGGGGCTAACCGGACCCTGGAAGAGCCGGTGGAGTCAACTCCATCTCATTTTTATCCCACCAGACAATGAAGTAGACATGTATTACTTGTGTTAAAAAGAGAAAGAGACGTATTAATACTTTATTGTTCAGTTAATGGATTAAGACATAAAAAAAACACACAATTGTTTAAATAATACTGAATAAAATTAAGTAGTTTTAAGTTATTGACCGAATTATTACACTGTTACACATTCTATGGGTTGGTGCGTCTTTACGCACGATCCAGCTGCTGGTGTCTCCCTCTTTTCAGCTCAATGCACTTCTAGACTGTTACATTTCATAACATTCTCATCACCTTTCACAGCGACAGGTTTCTCAGTCAGTCGCCGCGCTGACCAGACAAATCTCTATTGCTCTCGTCAGTGCGCTCTGGGCGGTGAGGTGGGCGGATTTTACCCGTAGGTGCGCTGCGTGCGACGGATAAACAGTGGGGAAAAGGCATAATTACTGTAAAGGGCTCCTATAAAGGGAACAGAGGGACTGACAGATCTGAGATGAAGCCCCTGATGTTACAAGTTCTTTAAAATTATCCTTAAAAGTGCGCACCTGAATTAAAGCGCGAGGCAGCAGCCCACCAAAGCGCCACTGATTCTATGTTGTTAAAAACAAAATAGCATGAAATACAGCTACTAACGCTCCTATTGACTTTAACTGGCATACGTTGCTACCGATGTGAGGACATTAAACGTAGTGATTCACGTTTTGAATGGTGAACGGTGATAAAAGCACCTGCTCCGAGGGAAAGGAGGGGGGAGAGGAGCAAGCGCGGAGGCACAGAAATACGGTGCATGTAGTTAAAAAATGCAGAATTAATAAAAACGAAACACATCAGCTCTCCTTTTTAGTATCTGCTGTGAAGTTAGTTTGAGATTGAAGATGGGATATCCACACTGCATGGCTCTTGCAGTTACTGCCTCGTTTTCTAGCTGATTTTTTCGAGCCATTTACCACAGAGTCCCTCTGTGGTAAATGGCTGCTCATTTGTCTTTACGCAGTTTCAGCCTGTCTCTCCAGCAGAAATTGTTTTAAAGCTAAAGCCATCCTCCTGTTCCACTGACCCGGTCCCTCCTCGCTTTTTTATGGAGGTTTGGGACACCATAATGAATTTGCTAACTTCTTTACTGAGAAAATCCTAAAAATCAGAGGATCACTTTGTACTTCCATATCAACACCAGAACCAATGCTGTATTCAGCTGTAACTATTTTTGACAAAATGTGCCAATTCAGCCAAATAAACCACAAAAGCTTAGAGCAGATCATTCAGCAGCTAAGTTCCTCCTCGATGTTCTACCCACAGTTTTCTTTAAGAATGTTTTACCTGTCATAGCATCTGATTTGACTCAGATAAACACATCCCTTCACCATCAGGTGTTTTCCCCCAGTCCATAAAAACAGCAGCTATCAAACCACTGCTGAAAAAGAACAATTTAGACAAACTTCTACTCCAGAACTACAGGCCCATCTCAAACCTCCCCCTTTATCAGTAAGATTATTGAAAAAGCTGTGTTTCAACAAGTAAACACCCTCTTAACAACGACCAGCCGCTTTGATGTTTTCCAGTCTGGCTTTCCGTCCTCACCATAGTACAGAGATGTACACCTTATCAAGGTGTTTAATGACATCCATATAATTACAGACTGTGGAAGAACCACCGTGCTGGTACTATTGGATCTCAGTGCAGCATTTGATACTGTTGATCACTCCATCCTGTTAGAGCGCCTGGAGAACTGGGTCGGCCTCTCTGGTACAGCTGTCAACTGGTTTAAATCCTACTTAAAGGACAGGGACTTTTTTGTATCAGTAGGTAACTTTACATCAAAGATGACAAAAATCACATGTGGGGTTCCCCAAGGGTCCATCCTGGGTCCCCTCCTCTTCAATATCTACATGCTCCCTCTAGTTCAGATCATAAAAAGCAACAACATCAACTATGCAGACAACACAGCTTTACATGACCATGTCACCAGGTGACTATGAACCAGTTCAGGCACTGAGTAAATGCCTAGAAGAAACCAATGCCTGGATGTGTCAAAACTTTCTTCAATTGAATAAAAACAAACCTGAAGTAATAATCTTTGGACAAATAGAGGAGAGATCAAAAGTTAGCTCACAGCTTCAGTCGCTTCAGCTAGGAACCACTGATCAGGCCCGAAATCTGGGAGTAAGTGATGGACTTAGACCTGATCCTCCAAAAGCATCTAAAGACAATTACAAGGTCGGTTTTCTATCACCTGAGGAACATTTCCAGGATTAAAGGACTAATGTCTCAGAAGGATCTGGAAAAACTAATCCATGTGTTAATATTTAGTAGAATTGATTACTGCAACGGTGTTTTCACAGGCCTGCCTAAAAAGTGGATCAGACAGCTGCAGCTGATCCAGAACGCTGCTGCCCGCGTCCTCACTAAGACTAAGAAAGTTGAACACATAACCCCAGTTCTAAATTCATTACACTGCCTCCCTGTATCTCAGAGAATAGACTTTAAAATACTTCTGTTAGTCTATAAATCCCTAAATGGCTTAGCATCTAAATACATTACAGACTTGTTATCAGTGTATCAACCCTCCAGACCACTAAGGTCTTCTGGCTCTAGCCTGCTCTGCATACCTAGAACACGAACCAAACACGGAGAAGCAGCACTAAGTTCCGATGCTCCACTTATCTGGAACAAACTTCCAGAAAACTGTAAAAGTGCGGAAAGCCTGAGTTCTTTTAAATCAAGATTAAAAACACATTTGTTTAAAATTGCCTTTGACTGTTCTAGTTAAACTGTTTTACTGTTTTTAATGTTCTTTTTTGTTTTTACTTTCTATCCCTACTTGCTTTTATTCTGTTTTATTTTCCTATATTTTAATCATGTAAGGCACTTTGCATTGTCTCTGTACTGAATTGTGCTATATAAATAAATTTGCCTTTCCTTGCCTTGCCATAAGCCCCGTTGTTGGTGAGATAATTAACAATAGTCTGTCTTCTGGAACTGTGCTTTCTTTCTGTAAAAAAGCGGCTGTTGAACCACTGATAAAAAAAAAAACTAGTTTGGATGCCATACATCTTTCAAATCATTGACCAATTTCCAAATTGCCGCTTGTCTCAAAGATGTTGGAGAAATGTGTCTTGGCACAAGTGCAACCTTTTTTAGACAAAGCTGGTATTTTAGATCTTTTTCAGTCAGGGTACAAAAAATTTCATAGTACTGAATCAGCACTGTTAAAGGTTTTTAATGTCTTGTTTTTAACAACGGATTGTGGTACTTCAGCCATTTTAGTGCTTTTAGATTTTACTGCTGCTTTTGACACAGTTGACCACACAGTTCTTTTGGACCGACTGAGGGACTGGGTGGGTGTCACGGGGACTGCTCTGCAGTGGTTTAGGTCCTACCTGCCAGACAGGTCTTTCTCTGTCAGGCTGGGGGACTGCACGTCATCGTCTGCCCTCCTTTGTTGCGGAGTACCTCGGAGTTCTATCCTGGGACCTTTATTGTTTGCGCTATACCTCCTTCCTCTTAAAGAGATTTTTAACAAATATTGTATAGCGTACCATTTCTATGCTGATGATTTTCAACTTTATTTGCCAATTGCTAAAAACAACCACTGTTCCCTGACACCCCTACTTGACTGTCTGGGTGACGTGAAGGCTTTGCTGTCACAAACTTTCTAAAGCTTAATGAGAGCAAGACAGAGGTGATGGTGTTTGGAAGTGACTTGGGACCTTTCAACCATTTTGTACATTCCAAAGTAACCAGCCTTGGTGTCACCATAGACAGCGATTTTAAACTGAAGGAACAAATAAATAGTGTTTTAAAATCGTGTTTTTATAATCTTTGTCTTTTATCTAAGGTAAAACCATTTTTATCTTTTAACCTCTTTGAGCAGGTTTTACACTCTTTTATTTCTAGCCGTCTGGACTACTGCAATGCACTTTATTCAGGCATTAGCCAACGAGCTCTCTCCCGTCTGCAGTTAGTCCAAAATGCAGCAGGTCGTCTTTTAACTGGGACCAGAATACATCAACATATTACACCAATTCTTGCGTCCTTGCACTGGCTCCCTGTTCGTTTTAGAATTGATTTTAAGATTTTATTGTTTGTGTTTAGAGCCCTGAATGGGATGGCTCCTCAATACATCACGACCTCCTCCAGATTTATTCTCCGGCATGTGCTCTGAGGTCTGAGGGCCATCTTCAGTTAATAGTGCCTAAGACGAGGCTTAAAACCAGAGGGGACAAAGCCTTTTCTGTAGTTGGCCCTAGACTTTGGAATGCTTTGCCCCTCCATGTACGGACTGCCTCTACGGTGGAGTGTTTTAAGTCTCGTCTTAAGACCCACTTTTATTCTTTGGCTTTTAACACTGCGTAGTTGTGTGGTCCTCTGTGTCCTTTTAGTTTATTCACTTTATTTATATTATATTATATTAAATATATATATATATATATATGCCTCTCGCCCGGTGAACGCTGGAGATAGGCACCAGCAACCCCCGTGACCCCATGAGGGATTAAGCGGTTTGGAAAATGGATGGATGGATGGATATATATATATATAAAACACACTTATAGGGCCCACCTTATGTCAAACGTTAATTTATGGCCCCCATGACCCTTATATGACCCATTGATTTATGACACCTGTCACCCCCTCCAAATATGATTTATGACACACACACACACACACACACATTACCGCCGCCGGGCCACACGCAAACACACACACACACACACACACACACACATACATATTACTTTTAACTATCTATTTATTTAATGATTCTTTAATGCATATGGTCAAGGTCGAGAAATGTGCTTATTGTAGGGTTATTGTACGTGTAACTTTAGCTGTATAAATCTTCAGACTTTGCAGGATGGGAAACTTTGTTGTTTAGAATGAAACCTTGTCTCTGGACACTGAAGGGCTGTGGTTGATGACAATAAACAGACCACAAACCACATAAATCTGTAGCTTATACAGAACTACGGGAAAGAAAAAAGGGAGGAAAATAGATATAAAAATCAAATACCATCTCCATGCAGGCTCCTCTCTAAGCAAACAGCAGGGTCTTGGCTAAAAGAGGGTCAGTGGACGCGAACCTGTGTCTTACATGGATGCCATACGGCTCCAGCCGGGCTGCGTTAAAACAATAACCCCGATGCGTTTGTTCCAGGCGTCGATGCGTCTGAACCTTATTCAGTCAGACAACTATAAACCCAGCAGGAACGCATCCTTCCGTTTCTAAGAATCAAAAGGTTTGCATCCCTCCCCTGCAGGGCTAGGTGTCTGTTAGAAACACCTGTTCTAGCAATAAAATTGAGTCTGACAATGACGTGGCGCCAACACGCAGCTCAGCAGACACCTTTTAGGCATACAGCGCAGGCTCGGACAATAGGACGGGTGGGAGAATAAGACAGTTCCCCGTCGCGTTGCGTATCAATCTGCATATCGGCATACTATGCGCCCAGAGAATAAAAAAAGATCAAACCTTTTAGACGCTGGGCAATACATCCACCACGGCCGCAATCAAAAGGTTTCCACCCATCCCCTGCTGGGCTAGATGTCTTCAACAAACATACAGGCGTCGTTGAATTGCAATCAAGTTTCTGGCCGCCCATGACACCCTTTAGCAGGCGTGAGGCTAGAGCTCACGGGTTTACCTTTAAAAGCCAAAATTTAGTCTGAACGTGACACGTAGCTGATTCGTGCAGCATGTCTCACGGCAGCGTTACGCGTGAAGTGACAGCGCAGATTCATCGTGATGGGCTTACCGAATCCCAGCTTTATAACCAAATCACCGCCGGTAAGTAAATGTTTTAATCCTTTATTTTTAATCTACGGTCAATAACTACTTTTTTTAGCTCTCAGGTTGCAAGCTTGCTTGTTAAGTTCTCTGTAGAATGTTTCCGGGGTTTCCCCCGTATCGCTAGCGGGGGGAAAGATCGTGTATCACGTGATAGCCTAGTCAAATGTCACAGGTGTTTATACCGCTGAGATGTTCAGGAACGCTTCAGTATGCGCGTTCCTGGTTGCAGAGCAATATTTGTTACGTCGCTATTAGTACAATAAATTTGTTTCAGGGCCCATGCCTGGCGAATACAATAATTATTTGTTTCAGGGCCCACGCCTGGCGAATTAGAAGGAATCGATTTTACCCAGTCTGATTTTGGTGAGAAGTCTTTCAAGCTTATATTGATTATATTTTAATACGTCTATGTAAATACTAGTACTATGTTTGTAACCTTTTTTTTTATTTTTACTTTCTGTATTCCATATTTTAATGGCCACGGGTACATTGACGAATATTACGGCTCTTCAAACCCGACCAATCGTAATGTTTATGCAGGAGAATTAACAAGCGTTCTTCCTCAACCGGGCAGACAGCGAACGCCTCGCGAAGGGAGGCTTGGCCGTAAAAGAAGGAGGGATATACCGTTTCAAAACGCCCCTGCATCTGCGCGACCGAGGACTGGAGAACATGACGCTGCATACATTGTAATCAGTCGGCCTCACTCCCCCGTCGAGAATTCACCGGTTCGGAACGCTCAGGAGTCACACAGTCGGCTTCAAGACGCTAACCAGTGCACGCCGCTTCACGGAGCACACGCAGCACGTAATTTAACTATTATAACTCTGAATCTAACCCTGATTGTACATTTCCGAATTATCTGGGTTCATTTAATCTGTTTTATTTAGCGGCAGTAACAATCTGCCGAGACATTGTAGCCGAAGCAGCGTTTACGGCCAAAATACTGCCGCCCCCTACTGCATTTAACCATTAAGTGAACATCTGTTCATTACTATTTTTATTCAGTATTTATTTACTTTTATTTTTCATGTAGTAACCGTTTTTTAAAATGTATGTCTCTGTACGTTTATCATTCCTTCAGTAACTGCTCACTATGTAACAAATAATATACGGGTTGAATCACCGCTAGCAGCAGATCTCCCTCCCCAGACCTCAACCCCTCAGCCGGATGGTAAATGATCATCTGTTTGTTACTATTGTTATTCAGTATTTATTTTTATTCATTTTTTATTTATTCTGTATGCTCATGTTTGTGGCAGCAGCCCAGGTAGACAATGCTGATGAACCATCAGAGGATCTTCTTCCCCCAACTTCAGCACTGCAGTTACCCTGTAAGTCCAGAATTGGTCATTACTGTTTTTATATTTTATTTATTTTAGTTTTTATTTATTTTTTTATTTATTCTGTATGCTCATGTTTGTGGCAGCAGCACAGGGAGACATAGCGGTTGAACCATCATCGGTTCTGACCCCTCCAGCAGCAGCTGCAACAGCAGCTCCAACAGCGCAGTCAACCTGTAAGTCAACAATTGGTCATTGTTATTTTTATATTTTATTTATTCTGTATACTCATATTTGCAGTAACTCGAGCCACCCGTCGTGCAAAAAGTGAACAGAGAAGAAGACCCTGTCTGAATAACTCACGTACATCTGTCCTGAAACTCCAACAAGACATCGGCTGAATAATCAAAGCTTGTGCTGTTAAGAGGATTATTGAAGGTATATCTTAATTTCAAAGCTTTCAAATAATTATTTTGTGATATATAAAATTTATTCAAACCTGATTACGTTAAAAAATCTAATTATATTCTATTTTCTTTTTTTTTTATCTGTATTACAGAAACGTCGGCGGTTGTTGAACGAATTCCGTCGTCGGGATACAGAGCACGGTTGTACTGCCTGCAAGCTGCAGAACTTGTGAGATCCTGCCAGAATTTGCTGGATCAACTGTTCCAACACTCAAAAAAATCATTTGTGAACATAAAAAAATTATGGAAAGTATTTCCACCCAATCATAATATGCTAATTTAGCAAGAATCTTTTTTTATTATTGACATAAATGTAAATATACTGGTTAAACATAAGGCGTTGGTGTTAATATTACCCAATTACAAGGGGCAAGTCCAACATAAAAATGATTTGTTGTTTGAACATAATTTATGGAGAGTATTTCCACCCAATTATTAAATGCTCATTTGGCAAAGGACTCTTTTGTTGAGTGAAATTAATGTAAACATGCTGAATAAGCAAAGCTACCGTAACTTAATTACAACAGGTAACTCCAACATACCTTTTTAAGGTTAGTTCAACATATTTATCCATGTGTGATTGAAAAGTAGGTGACACAATTTAATGGGATAGGTATAACTATATTTTCAAATTATACCAAACAACTAATTAATTGTGCTGATCCAATAAGACTGCAGCACTTGACAATCACTAGTTGAGTCCTTTGAGTTGTATGAAAATCAATAATTCAATAAGTCAATTCTGACATCTATATTTGTTTTAAACAATGTAAATATTTGTCAACCTAGTTTGTGTCACTTGATATCAAGTGGGTGTCGGGGGTGGAAAAGCACCTAACAGCAAACAGGGTTCCTTGAGATTAAACTTTATTGCCCATGAAGAGGCAAACAAAGAAAAACATTTGACTTTACAAAATAATTAGGTACAATTAAAAAATAAAATTGCATTCTTTTTCATCCATGAATTAAAAAAAAAAACAGATTTCTCAAAATGTTTCTGTAGAGACCTCTACTTATTATGTAAATCTGTTTAATCTGATTATGAATTAAAGATTAAGCATTGTTTCCAGTGAATATTAATGCGTTGAAATGGTATACCTGAATAACTTTTAACCTGAATTTACTGCTTCACATTTTCAACAGCAATGTGTCTCTATTTTCATATTCGGAATCAAAATTTCACTGCTGAGATCTTGGGAAAAGCAACAGATTATAGATCAGGGTTCTGGGCAGTCACACGGAAGGGGTGCGCTGGCAACAGCTACCTTCCGAAAGGGGGGTGGGCTGTGCCGTGCATCCCCTTCGGCGCTCCCAGTTTTTAAACGCACTTGAGAACAACATGCAACAACACAACATTTGAGCAGGCGTAGGGAGGGTCGGGGTCTTCTGCACACCCCCGTTCTCCGATGGAGGCAAGGAGTCTGGGGCCTGGAGGAGGTGCGGGCCACTGTGTCCGGGGTCTTGGCGGGGGGCTGCGGTGTGCAGTCAGCGGCCTGCCAGGTCTGGGGCTGATGCCTCCGCTCCCCCCAGGGGGCGGGGGGCAGGGATGGCAAGGGTAAGGTGGGGGGAGGGAGTGGGTTTATTAGGTATTTAGGGGGAGGGGAGGGCTCTGGCCGGGTGGCTCGTGCGGGTCGTGTTGGCCCGCCCTCTTGGGGGGGCCCGGTCCGGGGGGCGTCTGGTCGGGGGCCGGGGCCGGGGGTCGGGCACAAGCAGTCGTATAGTCGATTTGGGGTGACCCCCCCCCCCCCCCTTTGGTCAGTGTTGGATGTGAGTGTTATGTGGGAATGTGTGTACAGCGTTTTTTTTTTTTTTTTTTTTTTTCTGTGTGTGGCGAGTGGGGCACAAGGGAGGGATGGGGTGAATGAGTTTTTTTTTTTTTTTTTTTTCCAGGTATGGGTGTGGTCCGCTCCCTCTCCCAAGAACATCTCAAGTCTCCGATAGGTGCGGAGCCCATCCCCCCACGTCCTGCCCTCCTCCACTTCGTTGGCGGGCGCCTTGGCCCCTGGCGCATTAGTTGGCCTGGCGGCCTCTTCGCGGGGCCTGGCCCCCCGGGGGGCGGCCGGGGCCCTCGTCGCGGGGGCGGGGCGCCCCTGGGGCCTCTGGCCCTCAGGGCCCATGGCCGGGACCACTTCAGCGGGGCTGGCTGCCGGCGGAGCCCACGGGCTCGTCTCCGCGGCTCTTGAGGGCGTCGGCATTGCGGTGGCTGGGGGATTTCCTCGGGGTCGTCTCTGCTCCTTCCTTGGGGGGGGGGGTTGCAGATATCCTGTGTCGGCCCCTCCTGGGCGACCTGCTTTAGGGACCCCTTTGGGAGTCCGGGGCTACGGGTCCCCTGACGCCTGCCTCTGTGCTCGGGGAAGGTGGGTCTTTGGTTCTCCACAATCACTATCAAGCTATTTCTGGATAATCTTCACCTAAACTAGTGCACTTTCACATCTCCCACTGGTGCTGGGTCCCAGGTATTAAGTGTTCACTTATATACAGTAATCTTATAATTTATTTATTTATGTTGTGTCACTTTCTTTTTTTCAAATATCACATTACACATGTCAGCTTACATAATATATATGATTTAGCAATGGCATCTAGGTGTTATTCAAGTGTATCTGTTGCTTTATGTCTGTTGGTTGTGCTGTTCTTTTTGTGTCTCTTTCCAGGTGATGGAGCAGACAGAGGACGTTTTATCATTCTCTTCCTTTTATCTCCTCTTTCTTTCACCTCTACTCTTTTTTTTTTTCTTTTCTTTCACTTTTTGTTCTTCCTTTACTCTCCCATTGTCATGTCCATATAATTTGAAATTCTCCTTGCAGGAATCATAATAAAGCTAGTTATAAGCATAAATCAAGTGGAGCACTATGGCGAAAGCTGTTTGCTCCACTTGTAAAAGCAAAATCTGTCGAGCTCCATCTGGCATTGAGATATCAATTCCTATTGCCATAGTGCTAGACAGGACACTGGGAGAAAAAAAAAAAAATAAAAATAAAAAATAAAAAAAAAAATAAAATAAAAAAAAAAGATTATAGATCAAGTCAAACCAACATTCAGCCTTTTCATCAGGGCTTCACATAGCACTGTTTTTTAAAATAAAATTTCAGTTAGTTTTACAATAACATCTAATGAACAAACTGGATATTGGTTTGACTTGATCTAGAATCTTAGTTTTTATGAATGTCGGACAGCTAATTTTGCTGGTTGAATTTGGGACCTTGAAAATTCAGCAACTGAATTCAAACTCTTTAAATTTGACAATTATAATTTATTAAATTTATTTTTTAAATATAAAATTTTGATTTTGAATATGAAAATTCACCAACATGAATCTTTAACTTAAGAGTGAAAAAAAATTCAGATACACTATTTCTATGCAATATACGATGCTAACAATTCAGTGTAATTTTAAATTCTAAATCAGATGAAACAGATTTTACCTATAATCTAAAGTATTCATACATGTCCTTGAAATTCAAATAAAGCAACAATTTCAAGCACTGTTAGCACAGAAATATATTACCAAGGAACAGAAGGCTTCACATTTTGGCAACAATTGGGAGCATTGAAATAAAGAATTTAAAACCACATTATTAACTGAACGGCTCCCCACCTGCTTCCCCAACATGACCTCTGGGATATTTTCAAAGTTGAAGGCCCCTAACTGTCACCCTAAGAAATATTAACGTGCAAGTAGGGTTTTCAGCACCTGGACTTTCTTAGACAACCTCTGTCCATCAAGCCCCATGATGAGTTTCTGCAGAGCTTCAAAAGTGTATTTCCACTCGGGGGGGGGGGGGGGGGGGGGTAGCTGACATTGAGGGCATAAACTAAAGCAAACAGCATTGCAACTGCTAATGGTACATTACCCAACTCATTAAGGACATCGACCCCCTCCAAAATGATACCCACATCCTCTGGACCATCTTCAGGCTCTGCACCTTCTCTGCGAATCACTATTATTCCAAAGACAGTCTACACTTCAACTTCAACAGCATTGTCAACATCAGAGTCCTGAAAAAATAAAAACAAATTTCATATTAATTGTTTTTTCCTTTAAGGGACAAACGGCTAATGCAAAACAGCTATTTAATAATGTGCGACATATAACTGCATTTTCTTTTATAGGATGTAAATACACTCCACAAAAATATAAACGCAACATTTTTGGTTTTGCTCCCATTGATGACCTCAAACTCAAAGATCTAAAACCTTTCCCACATACAATATGGGAAAGGTTTTTGTTTCATGGGGGGAGGGGGGGGGGCTGGGGACTCTGATAACCAGTCAGTATCTAGTTTTACCACTATTTGCCTCACGCATTGCAACAAATCTCCTTCGCATACAGTTGATCAGGTTGTCAATTGTGGCCTGTGGAATGTTGGTCCACTCCTCTTCAAGGGCTGTGCGAAGTTGCTGGATGTTGGCATGAACTGGTACACGCTCTCGTATACGCTGGTGACGCGTCCAGTGAGCATGCCGGCCATCCAAGAACAGGGACGTTTTCAGCTTCCAAGAATTGTGTACAGATCCTTGCAACATGGGGCCGTGCATTATCCTGCTGTAACATAAGGGGATTTTCTTGGATGTATGGCCTCAGGATCTCGTCACGGTAAGTTTGTGCAATCAAAATTCCATCTGTGCACCTGTGTTCTTCGTCCATAACAGATACCTGTCCTTACCATAACCCCACCGCCACCATGGGCCACTCAATCCACAACATTGACATAAGAAAACTGCTCAACCACACGATGCCACACATGCTGTCTGCCATCTGCCCTGTAAAGTGGGATTCCTCTGTGAAGAGAATACCTCTCCAACATGCCAGACGCCAGTGAATGTCAGCATTTGCCACTCAAGTTGGTTATGACAACGAACTGGAGTCAGCTGGAGACCCCGATGAGGACCACGAGCATGCAGATGAGCTTCCCTGAGATTGTTTCTGACAGTTTGAGCAGAAATCCTTTGGTTATGTAAACCGATTGTTTCAGCAGCTGTTCCAGTGGCTGGTCTCAGATGATCTTGGAGGTGAACATGCTGGATGTGGAGGTCCTGGGCTGGTGTGGTTACATGTGGTCTGCGGTGGTGAGGCTGGTTGGAAGTGCTGCCAAATTCTCCACATGGGGTAGAGAAATGAACATTCAATGCATGAGCTACAGCTCTGGTTGACATTCCGGCTGTCAGCATGCCAATTGAACGCTCCCTCAGATCTTGCAACTTCTGTGGTATTGTGCTTTGTGACAAAACTACACCTTTCAGAGAGGCCCTTTATTGTGGGCAGTCTAAGGCACACCTGTGCACTAATCATGGTGTCTAATCAACATCTCAGCAAAGAGGAGGGCTCACTATCACAGATAAACTGGCTTGTGAACAATATTTGCGAAAATGGGGACATTATGTTGTAATGATCTGTTTTGAGGGTGAACCCGGAATAGAACCAAAACTCTGCTATGTTGATTAATGGTTTATTTGAGAGATGATGAGGAGTGGGAAACAGACAGGCTACTAAACTGAGTCCAACAAAAGGTAAGGCAAAACATCCAGGTAACACCTTGTACGGGATCAGGCAAACAGAACTGGGCAAAAACAGACAGAACAGGTCAATAAAACAGAAACAAGGTGCTGGGAGCTCTTACCAGGTGCGGGACGGAGTGCATGAAAGAATGAGAGACGAACCGACAACTAGCTGAGGAGGAGGTAAGGCTTAAATAAACAGACTAACAGGTGAGCGGAGTGAAAGACTAATTAACCTAAGGTGGAAGCAATTACAGAACTGGAGAATAAACCAAAACCCAAGGACAATAATAATAATAATAAATCGCAGCACTAAGATCAGAACTAATAATCTAGAACGCAAATAAACCAAGAGGCAGAAAAATACTAAACAAACAAATAAATGTGAACCAGAACAGAATATAAAATAAACAGGCTAAACTGGACTTCAGAACTTAAAAACACGAAGTAAACATAAGGCAAGGAAACTAACTTAACCGAATCATAAACAGGAATCAAGACAGAATATTACATATGTGTGGAAAAGTTTTAGATCTTTGCGTTTTAGTTCATCAATGGGAGCAAAACCAAAAGTGTTACGATTATATTTTTGTTGAGTGTATAAGAACTAGAGCATAAAAGCTAAATTACATACCATGCGTTCTTTCACTACTTTCTCAGGGTCTTCATTCAGGTACAACGACAACGCCTTAAGGATGCACTCTCTTTTCACATCAATGTTGTCAGTGTGCGGGCCACACAAAGGAAACACAAACATGAGGAAAACTTGTTTAACCAACTGGGAGACTAAAAGTCACACACTTAATGCTACATTAAACAAAAGAAACATTATTTTCTTTCAAATGTAAACCCATTTTATCTTTAACTGTTGGAAAAGCAAAAATGCAATGAAAGAAGTGACTTGTTACTCTATCATGGGAGGTTATTTGAGTTAACTTTGTCAAAAGCTGGAATCACAATCAAATAATTTTTCGTTCAGTGGAAATGTCCTCTTTCCAAAATGTCTTACTTCTATCTTCTCCCCATCACATTTCCTCCTGAAATGTCAACATCACAGTGACGCATTTGGTAGTTTGTCCCATTAGTTTTTACCTGGGTCAGGAGCATCAGGATGCTCCTGATCTCCCCTCCTTGTGCACCACCCTTCTTGCCAAAGACCTTGAGCAGTTTTGATGATTGAGCATCCAGCTCGGAGAAGAACTTTGGCAGCAAACCGATTGTTGTTATCCTCTTGAACTCAGCACATAACTTGGCATAAGAAATTGGTAAAGAGAAATTTAACCATCAATGTACTAAGACAACCAATTAGTTTAACAATTGCAATTTTCCAAATCTTTGAAAAATCGTTTGGAAACATTTTTTGAGTGCTACCTACACAGTTAGCTATTTTTCTCATTCAACAGAAGCACAAGCCTTACGTTATAACTTGAGAAGGTGGCTAATCAGGCTTGAAACAACATATGATACAACACCAATTAGTACAAGGGGGAAATAAAAGAAAAAAATATTTCCAAACTATTTTTGAATTTAAAATATGTACATACTATCATTGTTTATTAATTTACCTCACGTACACTGAAGAGAGCTGGCCATCTGGTTTTAAAAACTGTAATCATGGGTGCATCTCGAATAACTTCTTGCCTTCTATGAGAAAAGGTCTTAGCCATCATTGCTGCGACTGTGTCCTTATTGTTCCTTTTCTTTGCTTCTGAAATGAGGACCTCTCTTAGCTTTTCAAGTATCTCTGCAGATTCCCCTGATGGGTAGGAAGGACAGTAATTCACCTCAGCTTTCCTGGGCTTCTTCACACCGTAAGCAGGACTGCTTTTCTCTGCAGGTTTATTTGTTAAGGAATTTAGTTTGACCTCTGGGCATCCAAGCCGCTTGAGCTTCCTTCTGTAGTTGGCAAGTTTATATTTCAAACTAACTTTCCAGCCAGCATATCCAGTGGTAGAGCCTGGTTCTCTCAAACAAGGATGAGATGTTACAAGGGCTTCTGCTGCTTCTTCGAATTCACTATCAGTGGGGTACACTTTGTACTGCACGATTGCTTCAGCCAAACTGTCAAGAATCGCAGCTTTAAGTCTGATGTCAGGGTCGAGAAAAGTTCCAGTTGCTTTGAATGCGGCATTGGCTTTTTCCAGCTGCAGCTCACAGTCATACGGGAATCGGGGAATGACAAAAACAATAGGCCATCCAGACGATCTTGAGGCTGCAGAATCAGGTGATGACAAATTGTCTGTGTCAACTGAGCCAGTTGAAAGTGATGAGTCATCACCACCGTGAGAAGTAGAAAAAAACGAGTAAGGGGGGGTTGGAGTGTCAAGCTGGCTGGAATCAAAATTTAGCTTTATGGTACTTTTGTCCTCGATCTCTGATATAGAAGTCAAGTTTGTAAGTTCATTGCCGAAATCAGCATCCATGAACTGAAGCCTGAAGTCAGACTGTACTCCACACTGCTTCTTAATGTGCTCAACAAGTTCAGGAACAGTCGCTGGAAGTCCATTCTGTAAAATCAGTCTTTGGGAATTGTTTTCCCCAATTACAACTCTGAGCATCACTGAAGCAGGCATTTCCAACCACTCTGAAAGTCAGAAGAAAAAATTAAATCACAAACAGGAAAAAAAAATAATGCATCACTTATATAATATGGGAAACAAGTATCATGGAAATAAAAAAAATCATTTCAATTACTTTGTAATGATGCAATTAAAACATATTTTTAAACAATAAGCTGCAAATATTGTATATTCATCAGTCAACAAACAGCTAAAATATGAAATGGGACTTACAAAAACAAACAAAAAACACATTTTACATGACAACTGCCCCCTGTTAAAACATGGTAAAAAGAAACAATATATGATCCAATTTTAACTAAGATGAAAGAAAAATTGAAAACAGAGATGCAAATAGAAAAGCAGATTGCCGTCTTTAATGTCAAACCTAAATAATTTTTGTTACTTCCGTTTTTGAATACACTTATTTTTCTTTAAAATAAGTCACTTGAATTATAAAGTGTGTAAAAGAATTTGGATGGTAGTGCAGACACAAATTATGTTTATTGATATGTAATTTTTAATGTCAGCACACCTTAAATACTGATGTGTCTTTTGAGTGTCACCATTCTCAGAGATCCAACAAAGTAGTCTGCCAGAGGGTAGTCATCTGCCAGATTTCTAAACTCGATGAGATCTGTCTTTTTGGTTGGACATGGCATGAGCTCAAAGGCTCTGTGGTGTTCACTATACAACGCATAAAGTCTCTTAACCACAAAAACCAGTCTCTCTTGTACAAGGGCGTAGGAATAAGTTTACAATTGGGGGGGACACATGTCGGAAATCTGAGATTCGTAATATTCAACAGAAATATATCTTAAGTACGCTACTTAAAAAAAGGCTATTTAATCTTTTACTTTATTCCTTTATAAATGTGTCTTGCAAAAATAATGCATTTAAAATTTACATAATGCATTTGTTCATAAGATGTGAGCATATCACCAAACAAAATGACTGGAGTCTTTTATTAAGCAAAGGGAGATGTCTTTCAAGGGCTTCAGCCCTTGGCATATTTAGTGTCCGCATACGCACTAGAAAATCAAATATTTCAGTTGGATTAAAAACAATTCAGTAGGCCACACAAGTGCAAAGTTTGATATGTTTTATTTTGTCAAACTTGCAATAATGGTCAAAAATGAATTTATATAGGTTGACTGACCATAGAACAATCTCTTTCATTAAACAAAATTCTGAGATGAAAGAGCCCTCACAGACAATGTAGTGAACAAATTATTCACATTTTTAACATTAAGTAAAAGAAGAAAAGAAAATCAATCAAAATATGCTTATTCAGTTTGTCGAACTGTATGACTAATTAAACCAAATCAAAAATGGAGAAATATTTACCAACAATAAATACACATTTAATAGACAAGCTTTTTAACTCACTGATTACAGTGTGCTTTAACTGTTGGAAAAGCAGTTAGCACAGAGATATTCAGTTTACGAAGCATTGTTGATTTTATTTTGTTTCTTTTGTTTATAGGCCACATAACCCTAGATAGAGATCAACACCTCTGTGCTTCTGAACAATTGCACTTTACAGCCATGCATTTATAATTCGCCAAAAATGTGCCGGACACATAAAAGGATGGCAAACACTGGCTTAGGCAAAAGAGCCAAAATGTTTTTTCCGCCTTTCATTTGCAGCCACAAATTGCTTGCAAATTGACTTCTTGTCCAGTAAATCAAGTTTATCTTTATGTACATGACAGACAGCAACATGATTAAGCCTGTTTTGAGTCATTGTAGACCGGAGCCACGTTTTGAGTCTACGAAGCGCACTGAAACTTCTCTCTGCCTCAGAGGATGAAACGGGGACTACCAAAAGCAACCTGACCAGAGTTTCCACTTGCCCAAAAAGTCTACGGACCTCTCCAGGCAGTCCACCAATGATCCCTGCAGCTTCTGCGCTGTTGCTAAATGAGTAGTTCAGTCTAAACATAGAAAGTTGCACTGAAAGTAACTCTCTATTCAACTCTGGGTATTTCCCAATGACTGCAGCATCAATCGTTCCACTGAGAAGTGTCTCTTCCAACTTTTGCAAAGTCAGCAAGTCATCCTGGTTAAATAGCCCAGTGAGCTGTGCATCTACAACATCCAATACTTTAAAGAATTCACCTCTGTAGTGGTCCTTGGCACATTCAGGTTGATGTGTCTTAGCTCCTTCAGTGAAGCGTTTTGGGGGTGGCCTTCTCTGTGTAACTGTGATGGGTTTAACACCCAAAGACTGAACCTCAGCCATCGCCTTTTCAAAAAGAGTGTTGAAACTTTCTTGATTTCTTTTAGCCTTAAGTGAAGTCTGAACAACTTTCACAGCAGTCCTCATTCCAGCAATGGTTTGAGTTCTCTTCTGGAAAGAGATGCTCAGGCATTCAAGCTTATCAATCACAGGTGAGGCAAGGATGAGACCCAAAACTGTTTTACCTTTCCTAAACTGCCCCAGCAGTCCATTAGCAGTGGATGCTGTGTTTGAGGCACCAGAAGCCATCTCCTGCAAGCTAGCCAGCACTGACCCATACTGTGACAAAACATCTCTGATTGCTTTGCTCCGTACTGCCCATCTTGTGGGGCAGAGGGGTTTTATTGCAGTGCACGATGGATTCTCTGTATGTGCTGTTGCTGCATGGATTGCCTTAAACTTCCCTGACTGAGAGAAAAGAACTCCAAGCTGGTTCACCCAATCCAATGCGTCTCTGATCAGAACTGAGGCTAAGCAAGCTTTCTGTGCAATTAAATTAGTGCAGTGTGCTCCACAATGAACAAAAAGTGCTAGTGGCTGCTCTTGCTTTATCAGTGCCTGTACACCTGCATGCTTCCCAGACATATTGGCTGCTCCATCATAAGTTTGACCTCGTAAACCATGCATTGGTAAGTTTAATCTGAGCAGCACATCTTTAACAACAGCAGCAAGGCTTTTTCCTGTTGTTTCAGAAACTGAGTACAAGCCAATAAACTCTTCATGGGGCTTCATGTCACTGTCAATGTATCACAGACAAATGCTTTCTTGTTCTTTCCCAGAAATGTCCTGTGTTCCATCCATAATAATTGCAAACTCAAAAATTGGTAGGTTTCTGATTGTATCTGCTATTTCACTGACAATACTATTGCTCATAGAACACAAGATTTCATTCTGTATCTGTGGACTTAGGTATTCTTTCTGAGACCTCAGCAACCACTTAGCCAAAAGGGCATCATCTTCTGCCAGATTTTTCAACAGTTGATACAAATTGCTGTCATCATCGTCATGCCCTCTCAAAGCTTGTCCCTGCCGTGCCAAATATTTTATGGAGCTCACAATTTTCTCCAGACAGTGCCTATTGTCACCTTGCTGAGTTGCCAAAGCACTGGATAATTGGGCATTTATAGGATGACTTTCTTGTGCAGTCACAGAAACAGCATGATGATGTGTGTGACTATTTTCATGTGCTTTAAATTTTTCTAATGCTTTTTTCCAATTTTTAAATCCAGAAGTGATAAAGGCGGGTTCGGATTTTGCACCAAATGGTGTGAGTTTGTCCTGGTAAATTGCCATGCAATAAAAACACAAAATGCCCTTTTTCACTGCATCATAATGTAGCCAGGGAAATTCCTTGTACCACTTTCCTTGGAAATGTAAAGTTCTGTTGGCTAGAGCTTGAGGGTCTATGAATTTTGGATGTGGCTGATTTGGCTCTGTTCTCTGTCCACTGACTTCAGAGTCTCTCAGCTGTGTGTCCCTAGTCTGAACTCCCTAGAAGGAAAAGTTACAATGTCACTCAATGCCCCTGAACTACACTTACTACAAGCAAAAGATTAAAATTTTCAACTTTTTTTGTGGACTCTCATGAAGTATCTACTGGTATGAGTTACTCTGTCTTACCTGTTGCTCCACTCCTGTCTCTCCCTCACTCTGACTTCCTGCCTCTAGCCCGGTTGCACTATCCTCTCCTTTTCCTGTCTCCTTTGTGCTGTCCCTGCATTGTTGCTCCTAAACATATGAGATGGTTTCAGAAATGAGGTACAGCTCTTGAGCCTAATATGGCCAATTTTAAATCAAACAAAACATTTTATTTGTCACATTACAGACTTTACGCGCAGAGTTAATCGCAGAGGCAAATAAAATCAATCGATTAAATCCTTTCAGAGTATTATCTCATGGACTCTGAACTAAAGTCTTTCTGACAGGGAGCTGACAGTGTGTTGAAGAACTATGGACAGGGCGCTTTGAAGCATCTGGTTCAAAAACGCATTCTAAACCTTTGGTAGAAATCCATCTATCCTTCCATTTTCTGTACACCCTTGTCCCTTAGTGGGGTCGGGAGGTGCTGGTGCGGGGTACACCCTAGACAGGTCGCCAGTCTGTCCAGACCTTTGGTAGAAATGGCGCCTTTAATTCCAGTTTGCAGTACAGAACAGAGAAAACTACAGAGTTGTCAATGTTGTGTTAATATATTTGTAGCCGGGGCACTATGGCCCTGAAGCATGGTGCTGCACACCCTTCCTCCTGCCCATATTTGGGGGACACTGTGATCAGGTGCAGCTGGGGGTAATCAAGCTCTTCTGGCTAAAAGGGGGCAGATAGCTGAGGAAAGACATCCGAGGCTGGGGATTCCTTACAGGTAAATCGACAGTTTTCATGTTACCTGGATGTTTTAAGGTGCTAATTTAACATGATTTATTCTGTGTGCAGGCTGACCTGTTACTGTTTCAGTTGGAATTTTAGTTCTGTTTTGCTACTGTTTCTTTGGTTGTTTGGTCTCATCTTAATTACCGTTTCACCACAGTTCCAGATTGTTTTGTTGTTTTCTTTCTCTTTTAGTGTTAGTAAAAGCAGGGGAGGATTTGTATTCTTCGGCTGCTGTCTGGGTTCGACCCACCTGGGGCCCTATGCTGTCCCTGGATCCTGCGCTGGTTTTATTCAGATTGAGTTAAGGGGATTAGTGGGAGGAGAGTTTGTTTTCTTTTTGTATTATATGCACTAAGGTTTTGGAGTGAGTGTGTTTTTGTTGGGGAACACTAAGGTGAATTCAGTTTGTGTTTTGTAGTCGTTCTCTCCCCCCCCCCCCCTCCCAAGGGATCTAATTAATTCAACTGGGTTTTTAACTTTTCTTCACAGTTAGCAGGATTCCAGACCAGCATAGGTGCTCACTTTTAAACTAGTTAGTTTTTTTTGTGTACAATAAAATACATTGATTTCTGTCTCTTGGTACCTGTATATTTAATAAATCATATATTTAATGGGAAACCGTGCCTCTGCTATTCCTTGCAACCTCCTTGACCTGGTACAAAAAGGGTCTAACGCATAGAAACGGTACCTGAGGTCACATATTTATAGTCTAAAAAGAGGAGCCAGCAGTTTATTTGAGGAAATAAAGGTGCAGAAGTTAATTAGTTGGTTAGCCGCTGCTAAGAATTAAAATTAACTCTCCCTGTGGTTTTAACTAACGATCAGGAGCGCGGCAGGTATAATATCTGTCCATTTCGGCTAAGCAAAACCACGCAAAAAATAAAAAATCCTCGTAAAACGCACGCCCAGACCGGGCTAATTTCAACACAAGGGCAACACAGGTGTTGCCCTTGTGTTGTGTGACTGTTACTCACACTGACGTTACTCTTTTTAAAAACGCTGAGTAAGTCCTGCTGCTGTTTCAGCCTTTTAGTTGGTGGTGGCATTGTACTGAAATGAGATAAAAAAAATAAAAAAAGACATTTTGGCTAGCGTAGCAAACGTCTAGAGGAAGTTAGCAGTTAAATATTGGATGAGAGATCATCCCAAGACTAAGATGACTAAACCAAAAAGATTCAGTTTCTATATATGAAAGTGAACTGACAACAAGACGTTATAAATAAGCAATATTCATAGCAGCATTCCCGACAGACCATTACCTCATTCACAAGTTTCTGACTTCTGTGTCGCTGTTTCCCTCCCTTCTGAGTGCTCACTCAGCAGTTCAGAGAGGGGAGGGGGAGTACAGTGACGTAACGCGATGCTGCGCCTTCAAAATAAAAGCACGCTAGTTAAAAAAATTTCAAAATCCAATATTTTGCGGTACAGTTTTTTGGGGGGGACATATCCACCTGGCTTCAATATTGGGGGGGACATGTTCCCCCCCGCTTCCTACGCCGATGCTCTTGTATAACAAAAATGTGATCTATTTGTCCAAACTCAGGCAGCCAACTGGTAGACCCATGGGCTACAATCATGCCCTTTTTGAAACGTATACCGTTAGTTGTCACACATGTAGTCATGTGTACCTCATTTGTTCAATGTTCTCCATTATTTCTTTTTTTAGAAGATCGACAGGAACAGTTGAGACACTTGTAATCTCAAAAGCAGGTTTTATAAAACTTGATGCTTTCATGTGATAACATCAGTTGGTGCTTGACAGCCAGTGTGAGGGGCACATTTTTGAAGCAGTTTGAATGTCGAATGACCTGCTTAAAAAAGCTATGCTTGGCCTCAAATCGCATGGTCCAGAGATTAACTAGAGGACCAAACTTCCTGATGAGTACAGGATAGTGTTCCAAGTAATGATGCTTGGGTAGAAGCTGCATATCAGGAAAGAGTTCTTGGTATCTTTTGTACGGAAATCCAAGGATCGACTTATTAAGATGCTCAAAACTAAAATATTTCTTGGCTATTAACAATGACAAGCACTGTGCAAGCTCCACAGGCACAACACCCTCCAACACATCATGCATGATATCAGGGGGATAACTTGAGAGAACGTCAAAGTGAGCAAGGTTTTTAATGAATACACACTGCCTTTTGACCCCAAAACAGCTTGAACCATCCTTCTGGGCAGAGTTCAAGTGTGTTTCATGTAGCTCTTTGGTTCTCAGAATGAATGAACCTGATTTCACATCTTTTGTTTGAATCTCTTTCCGTGTTGCAGTGCAGAATCGGCATATGTGCTGTGGTGGATGATCCTCCCTGTACTGTACTCCCTGTACTGAAGCTTTCATTAAAACCTGCAGTACTGTGAGCACCGAGGTTATCAGCAAGAACAACTTGAACAGTGCCTTTAACACACCTACCAAGCAAAGGAACAAAAATTCCATCTTGTTCAAGGGTTTTTAAATCCTGCAGTAGTAATTGCAAGACTTGGTCATAACCATACTTCTTCACATCATCAGATTTGCTCAAGACTGCTA
The DNA here is from genome assembly GCF_011125445.2 of Fundulus heteroclitus. Lineage (NCBI taxonomy): Eukaryota > Metazoa > Chordata > Actinopteri > Cyprinodontiformes > Fundulidae > Fundulus > Fundulus heteroclitus. Next base: position 430,006 of record NC_046363.1, read on the forward strand.
AGTAAATTGAGGAAAGTTCTGAATGGGATCCTGGAGGCAAATTACTTAGAGTCCAGTAGATTGCACAGCGCTTGTGTTTTCTTCGAGAAGTACCCAAAGGATTGCATACTTCAAAGTCATCTATGTATAACGTTATCAAAATCCTAATATCATCCACTGAAAGGAAACAGTTTCTCTTAAAGAGAGACCCATCCTGAAATGACTTATAAGTATGCCATCCTCCAGTTATCCCATTACTCTGATAGGCTCTGTGGTTCTCAATGATCTTTTCCATAACATCCTTCCTATTTAAAAGTTGTTGCAAACTCTTAAGTATAGGCACATACTGGCAACTTTTATTTTCCTTTTCATTAAGCAAGTACTCAACAGGCTCGGTGACATTAAAGTTCTCTCTGTAAAACTTGTTGCGGAGGTATGATGTGCTCAAACAGCCACCCTCACCTATAGCTTTAAGCAAGGGGTGAGAGACTGAGAGGGCTGTGGCTACTTCAGTTGTCATTGACCTATCAAATGTGGAACTATGTTTCCTGAGTACATCTTCAATAATGTTTACAGAGAAGGGCATTGTGCCTGTACTAAACAAATAGTGCAGTTCCTCAAGAAACTCATCCATTTTTGTAGCTGGCTCATGAGCAAAATGTTCAAGTCTAAATAAAGCTGCAGCTAAATTTTGCCGAATTGTGTCAGACATAGTCTTGCTTAAATCTACATCTTCACTTGAAAAAGATCTGTTTATGTCCATTGCAGAGTCATCTGAGTTAAGTGCATCTTTTTCTACATTGTCAGACAACTCTTGAGAAACCCCAGCTGTAGTCACTATGCCTGGTTTGAAATCATTTAGCACATGGGGGTTGTGTTTCCTGTTTTTGTGCGAGTGATATTTTCCGTAGATATTTGTTTTGTGATCACAATCCCTGAAAACACAGGCAACAGTTTCATGGCTTTTGAAATGAATGCCTAAATGTGAGAAAAAATCTCTCTCAGAAGACAGAGTACTACAGGTGCACAAAGGACAACTAAATGTTGTCAATTCCAGAAGCTTATGAGAATCTGGTTTGGGATGAACTCTAGATAAGTGGATGTGCAAAGCATTCAGTGTCTTGAAATTACATAGACAATTTGAATACAGGCATGAGTACCGTTGCCTATTGCGGTGCATTAGTCTGATATGTTTGAGAAGCTCATATCTACTCTGAAAACACAAACTGCACTCCTTGCACCTCCACATAACTCAAGTGTAAAGCCTAGCCAACCCTATCTGGATGTATCACAGTTGTTTGCAAACTTCAACTTTTCATGTCATCCTTACATATTTGTATGCTATGGCCTGTCACTGGCAGATGATCCCCTTTTCTGGGACACTTATGTGAAGGGATGGCAGTTGAGATCAATGGTTCCACACACCTCGTCTTGGATGTGATGTGATGATCAGAGAGAGAGAGAGCAATCAATGAGGGTGAAGAAAATGTATATTCCTAGAAAGAGAAAATCAAAATGTAAAATAATAGCAAATTTTACCTCATGTCATGAAGTAAGAATCAGCAGATACCACCACCCACTGAGCTATATAATACACTGGAGTGCTGATTTTGCTGAAAAACTGAAGTCACTGGCCACCATCTTGCTACACCCTACTCTCACAGAATCCCATAGGATTTGGTTGCAACAACAAGCAGTTTTCTGGCTGTGTGAAAACGTTTCACAGGTAATTCTACAGTCAGTGGATGTACTAACACTATCAACTACTAGGAAATTAGGTGCTGAAATATTTTACATGTTATTCATATTAAATATACATATATGTATATATAAATATTTGTACATGTGTATATATATATATATATATATATATATATATATATATGTGTGTGTGTGTATACATATATATATGTGTGTGTATACATATATATATGTGTGTGTATACATATATGTAAATATATGTTTTATATATTATTTATATATTTATAAATGTTATAAATGTACATTTAAATTAATAAAATGCAAAATATTTCAGCACATGACTTTCTCAGTACTTGATAGTTTTAGAACATAACATAAAAGTATATGGCATTTGACATTTTAAAAGCTTTAAGCCCCCCCTGAACATGAGAAAATCCTCGTTATTCAATGCTGTAGCGCACATATTCCCTAGTTACTGGAGGAAAATAGGGAGTACCAATATGGCGGCTGGTGGCTTCAAAGCGACTCGTTCTAACAGCGGGCGATTAGCACTCCAGTGTATTATATAGCTCAGTGCCACCACCCCGCTCAAATGTGGGTAACGCAGATTTTGTATCCGCGCGCGCGCATGGATACACACACAAAATCTGCCTTACCCTGATTCAATTTGTTACAAGTGTTCAACATTAAAATAAGCTTGGTCTTGAATGTATGTGAGAGAGAGAGAGAGAGAGAGAGACAGAGAGAGACAGAGAGAGACAGAGAGAGACAGAGAGAGCGAGAGCGCACGTGTCTGGACTCACGTTGACAAGTTTATTTTCCGCACCAAAAAATAGAATCCCTGCCCGCAATTGCTGCACGATGGAAATTCGGCACTAACTTGAAGCACCGTATATGTAGAGGGAAAAGTTACAGGGTTGTTTCGCATGAAATTCAATATTTCTATAGAATATGGTCATAGACTGTGCTGAATTCATTAAGTGACATGCTTACGCGCTGTTTTTTTTTTAGATATTTAAGCGAAAGCAGACATCTAGTTCATCTTTGTGTCAACCGTGTTACCAACAGAAGAGCGTGTTAACAAGGCTCTGCTAATGCTAATACAGTGCTAAGCACATATATGACACTACGAAACACTCAGTGACTAAATTATTGTTCTAAATCATAGAGTGGATAATAAAGAGTTATGTAACATTTCTGTGCAGTGTTTTATTTTTTCAAGACGATGGATGGTAAATGATTTACCTTATCTTCTCGAACTTCTCCGTTTCACTGCGTTTGTTGCTCTATCTTCTTCTGCAATTCTTGAACTAAAGTTTGTTAATGCACTCCCTGCTTGCACATTACTGCCACCCTCTGTTCTGAACTTGTATACGTCACTTGATATCTTACCTAATAGGCATTAGGTTCTGTCAGCATAACTGAATTTAGTAAATGTTAACTTATCCCACATCATGTTAAAATAACATTACTTAATGATGTTCAAACACAAAACACAACTATTTATAGTAAAACCAACACTTCACATTTAGATTAATTTACCACACACCAAATCTGTTTTTTTGAGTGAACAACCAACACTGCACCGTACAAGAAGTGAACAGAGAAGAAGACCCCATCTGAATAACTTACGTACATCTGTCCTGAAACTCCAGCATGACATCGACCGAATAATCATCAAAGCTTGTGCTGTTAAGAGGATTATTCATAGTACATCTTAATTTGAATTTGTTCAAAGAATTAGTTTGTGATATATTAAATACATTTTTATACAAACCTGATTATGTTAAAAATCTAATTATATTCTATTTTTTATTTTTCTTGTATTACAGAAACGTCTGCGGTTGTTGAACGAATTCCGTCGTCAAGAGACAGAGCACAGTTATACTGCCTGCAAGCTGCAGAATTTGTGAGATCCTGCCAGATTCAGCTGGATCAACTGTTCCAGCTGTCGAGACTGCACTCCTTGTAACCAAGTAAAATTGTGACCTCTGTAAAAATGGGTAGCCAGCAAATGAGAGATGCTTTAAATGAAATGTTAAAAGCTGTAAACGAATTACAAAATATACCTGTTCATGATACGTCTGGTGTTCTGAATCTACCTAATGCTTTACCCTCCCGATTAGAACAAGCCCTCCATCAATTAAACGTTTCATTCTCTCAACCCTCCTCCACGGAAAATGATTTACTACACTTTGAGCAGCAAGTTACAGATGTTTTAAATTAAATCACGGAAATGGTTAACGAGCTTTAAAATATACCTGTTCAGGATACGTCTGTGTCCACAAATTTACATCAAGGTAGTAGTTCTCCCGATAGACAACAGGCTCATACGGAGCAGAGTTGGAATTATGAGCGTTTATCGTCGCCAGAACAAGCCCTCCATCAATTAAACGCCTCCTTCTCTCAGCCATTTAACTCTAATCCTGCAGGCGAGCAGTCTCCGCAGCACCATCAGCAGCAGCAGCAGCAGCATGGGGGTAGTTTAAATCAAACTGTTGTAGAAAGCAGTCAAGTTAATCAGTCTGGTTCTTCGAATACTGTTTTGCAAAATCCCACCTCCAGCACGAGTCAACATCCCGGTGTCAGCGAAGCTGTCGTTCCCGTGCATGACCCCGAGGATCAACCCTGCACCAGCCAGTCAGCTGTGTATAGCTCTGAGCATACTCAGCAGAGCTCTACATCCAGCATCCAGCGTGAATGTTTCAATGTTACAGAAATAAGACGCTCTTTCAGCATCACCACTTCGCAGCCTGGCGAGATTCCAGATCCATATGAATTTTACACACAAGTTTATGATGTTCTGGCCGACCTTGCACAGACTGTTACACCTCTGACGTCCTGTAACGAAATTATTCAGCTAGAATTAAGCGGGGAAGGATTTTCTCGTCATACATCAGCACCGCCAGGCAAGTCAATGGTGAAGATGATTCAATTCTGCCTGCATTTCAGAAGACAACTTAACACAATCTAACGAGGAATTAACCGACAACTTAGAAATTGTCCTTCAGGTTGTAAGAACGCCTAGCGGGGGTGCAAAATGTAAGGCCGTTAAAATGTTAGACTGTGAACTGATCCATAAAAAAACGACGTCATCTCTATATTGTTGAAAATGCTTCTAATCAACTTTGTTTTGCAACAAGTCTAGCACATCTCTTTAATCCGACTTTTACAGACAGTGAAGCCGTCCATCCAGGGACAATTTGGCAGCATATGGCAGGTCTGACAGAGCAAACTCCTGTAACTTTCGGCGATGTGCAGAAATTTGAAAAGATTCTCAACAGGAAAATTGTCGTTTTCCATAAAGACAGCAAGGACGCGCTGCTTTGTAATTCCCCCCCCCCCCAGGGATATTTTAGATCTGTATGCAGACCTGGATGGACTGAGTAAATCAGATAATTCGTTATCAACAGACCAGTCCAAAGGATTGTATCCTATGGTGCAGGTCGCAAATGCTAATGTAGGAACACAGCAGCCTCAAACAATCCCAGTTTTCTGTCCGTGGTCGTTAGAAGAAGCCAGAAAGGCTGTAGAATGTGTAATTTCTTCGCAGGAAGATCCAGAATTATGGATCCAAGGAGGGAATTTATAACTCATATGGGTTAACCAGAACCCCACAAGGCGGAATATTTGAACATCAAGCGTAAATGTGGAACAGCAGCAGATGCCGCGGGAGCAGTTTTCGCAGGAGGGCGGATAATTGGAAATTTGGGATCCATAAAACAATAAAAATACTTATATTTGTTAATGGAAGGTTTCCAGCCGCATATATCTGTGTGGATAAAAAAACATTTAGTTACACTGATAACGTCTAACGTAACCACAGTTATGGAATAGGCCTATGTGCGTCACGCCGAGAAACACGCTAAAAAAGGTGGTGGTGCGTCTGGGGGGGGGCACATTTTCTGGGCAGATCCTATGTGTGACCCAGACGAAATATTTTCTTTCCAAGCCACTGGACCCCTCGACAGTGTCGAGAAGGTTTCTGAGGAGGCAGGGGCGGTCCTAGTGACCGAAGGGGCTCTAGGCCCAAAATCAGTAAAAACAGATGGGGGGTGCTGGAATTGCGGGTCACCCGACCATTGGTCCAGGGAATGTCCCAATCAGATACAAGCACCTCATCTACGGGGACAAGGAAGAGGCTGCAGGGGCGGTTCTTCATATAAAATGTGACTAGGGGCGAGAGTAAATGGGGATCCAGAGCCATTAAAAACAGTAGATGTGTATGGAGCATGGGAGCTATTAAATGCATTAAAAGAAAAACCATACATGCTTACAATTAATGGACAGCCAGTTACTCTTTTTTGCGATTCATGGGCCTAAAAAACATGTATAAAAGATATTTTAGGGGTAAAGGCATCTAAAATGTAAGTTTTTGTAAATTCAGCAAATGGTCAAACATCCCATGAATGTATGTTAAAAGTAATAGAAATAAAAGACCCTCAAACAGGAAGAAAGGTTGCATGCTCCTTTATTAATGTCACCAACTTGCTCCATTAATCTGTTAGGATGGGATTTAATGGAAAAATTAGGCATTGCAGTTTTCCCAATGCAGGATGGAATGAAAGCTGTCCGTGTGGAACATGTAATGTCGTTGCAATAAATCCTCCTGTGTTTTATGCACTATGCTTACCGTCTCTGCTCTAAATAAAAGAAAAAAGCAAACTTGTGCAAAATGCTAGAAGCACATTGTCAAACCAGAGGATGAAACTTGGTTAGCTGATCTACAAACCACTATGAATGTGTGCTTAACCCCAGATGAAAAGTTTGAAAAACAGTTTCTGAAACAGGAAACTACAATTGTGGCTATACAAAATATGTACACAGATGGTAGTTAATTTGCAGCAGTTACTGTTATGCTTTCTACACAGATGCAAAAATTGTATGGCTTACCATGGGAACATTTTTTGTCATTGTTTAAGACCAGTAAAGAGCAGTGGAGAGACACAGGCCCGGGTTAAAAAGCTGCAGAAAGACCGTCTGATTTTCAGCTGTGTCCACACAAAACAGGCTGGCTTTATAGCCCTAGTACAGAACTATGGAAAACAGCCTTACAAAGTTCTGTTTGATGCAGAACCCATGTCCAAGGTTTGGCCTGAAACAAAATAATCCAACATTCTTTGCTATCAGAATCCGATGAAAATTATTTAAAAGGTGTTCCAAATGCTTTGTGGTCTACAGGGCCAACTGCTGTAGGATTATTGACAACTGTAGAACCAGTTAAAATAGTTCCTAAATTAAAGTACAGGCCGCGGATACAACAGTGCGGGCTAAAATATGAAGAACAGGAGGGTATAATGGCAGTTATAAACATTTCATTGGATGCAGGAATAATTAGACCATGTCTAGATTCCCAGTTTTGGTTTGGTTTTACTTTCAAGGAAGAGAAAAAATATACGTAGACACACCTGCCACAGGGATTTGTAGACCGTTCTACAATTTTCATCCAGGCTATTTTAACATGCTTAAAGAGCTTTAATCCAAAGCATGTAAGTAAAGTATTAATGTATATAGATGGCCTTCTAATTGCATTCAAAACAGCTGCTACATCATTTTGGCTAAAATGGGAAACAAAGTTAGCAAAGATAAAATACAGTGGGTGCAGAAATTAGTATACTACAGGCCATGTTATCTCAGAAGAAGGTAAAAAGATACAGGAAGTGAAGAATTGCTATAGTAAGTGCGCCCAAACCAGTCACTAAAAAACAAGTGATGTCTTTTTTAGGATTGTGTAATTACTCAAGAGCTTGGATTCAACATTATGTAGAGAAAACTTAGCTTCTCTTAAATCTTATTCATGACATGCCGATGGCCATGTCAGAGACAATCCAGTGGACTTTAAAAGTAGAGCAGCAATTCACAGAGCTAAAAGTAAAGCTTGTCTCAGCAACTGTCTTAGCTCTAGTTTTACGACTTCTGTGTTGTTTACAGCCCCTTGGTGATAAGCTCAAACCTGTAGCAGCAGCACTACCCCCATGTATGCTAGCAGTTTAAGCAACTACCATGGCTGTAGAAAGTTCAGCTGAAGTGGTCTGGTTTCATTCAACCACTAGACCCTCATGTAGTGGATGTATTACAATTTGGTCTTTCTGATATTTACCTAGAGCAAAAAACAGAGCAAATCATTGTTCTAGAAGTGTTGTTAATTAGACAAACAGCACCAACTGTAGAAAAACAAATGTGAGTAAAAAGTTTAGCAACAATGAATTAGAAGGATTCTATAGTTTGTAACAAAGCAGTTCTCCCTAAAAGCTTATTCCAAGCAGCAGCTTATTTGAGCCATGGGCCATTGCAATCTTCGCTCTCAGACCGCAGGTCTGCTGGTGGTTCCTAGAGTCTCTAAAAGTAGAATGGGAGGCAGATCCTTTAGCTATCAGGCTCCTCTCCTGTGGAACCAACTCCCAGTTTTGGTCCGTGAGGCAGACACCCTGTCTACTTTTAAGACTAGGCTTAAAACTTTTCTTTTTGACAAAAATTATAACTAGTGACTCATGTTACTCTCAGCTACCTTTATAGTTTTACTGCTATAGGCTTAGGTTACTGGAGTATATCAGGATCTAATTTTCTCACTATATTGAGTTCTACTGTTCTTCAATTATGCATTATGTGTTGTCATTTCTGCTTTAACTTTCTGTTCTCTCTCTTTTCTCTTCATAGTAGGTACACCTGGTCTGGCGTTCTGTTAACTGTGACATCATCCAGAGAAGACGGCTCACCCGCTACTACCATCTAATGTAGAACAGATTACTAGATCAATGTGTGCTTCTGTGCTTTTTTGTTTCTCTTGTTGTGTCTCTGCTCTGTCTTCTGTAACCCCAGTCGGTCGAGGCAGATGACCGTTCATACTGAGCCCGGTTCTGCCGGAGGTTTTTTTTCCCGTTAATGGGTGGTTTTTCTTCCCACTGTCGCTTCATGCTTGCTCAGTATGAGGGATTGCAGCAAAGCCATGTACAATGCAGATGACTCTTCCTGTGGCTCTACGGTTCCCCAGGAGTGAATGCTGCTTGTCGGGACTTTGATGCAATCAACTGGTTTCCTTATATAGGACATTTTTGACCAATCTGTATAATCTGACCCAATCTGTATAATATGATTGAACTTGACTTTGTAAAGTGCCTTGAGATGACATGTTTCATGATTTGGCGCTATATAAATAAAATTGAATTGAATTGAATTGAATGTCTCAAAAAGGGAGGGATAACTACAATACAGCAACATATGGATTTAATTCATAGGATTTAATTCATACAAAAAAATTATTTTTTCGTAAAGCATGTAAGATTTGTGTTAAAAATTACCCTCAGGGTAATTTTAGATCAGAACAGTGAAGGTTTCCAGAACTAAAGGAACCTTTTGAAGTGATGCATGTTATGCCAGAAGCTGTGTGAACATGCTTATTATTATTATTCATTATAATTTGGTATTATAATTTAAATAATAAATCATTCAACTCAAAATTCCGCTATAACACAATATAGTTCAAATGGTGGTGATGTTAGCTTAAGCTTGTAAGAATTTATACCACTAATGCATTAGTTAATTTGCTGTTATAAACTCATTTATGCTGGAATAAATGATCTGGTCGGACTTTTAACCGACGAGGTTTATCCGGCAGCTGTGAGAACCCCAATGTAACTGCAATTAGAGTTTAAATCCTTATTCCTTATCACCATCCAATGATATGTCTCTGTATTAATATCAGATGTTAACTCCAAAGGAGGTTAGCTCTGAATTCTGAATAGCCAGGTAACTGTGAATTAGATTGAACACAAAACAATGTCTATTCCGCAGTCGTTGGTTTTATTGAACCAAAAGCAATTCCCTGTTACAGTAATTCTCTGATTCAACAACTTTGGAATTCTTACTCACTACTAAAACTAAAACATGCAAAATATATATGTGGAAATAAAAGAACAAAACAAAAATAAACAATGGATAATGAGCGGTTAGCAGATCTTAACTCAACTCACAGTTGTTTAACACCGCCCTCAAAACACCGGCATTTGACGTATCAGCAGTGACAGACAGAACAGCTTTGGGAATCTCACTGGACGCTTTGATGTCTTACACAAGCTAGTTCAGCTAAGCTCCCTACAATTCAGATACACGTCACCCTCCCAAGATGGCTGCTACGATGACGTATGGTCTACCAATTTACGTGATGCGTGAGGGGAGGTCCTAATGACGTAACAACGCTTACGCTGATGGGATAATGCCTCGCTTCGAGAGGGCGCGGCTAACTGGGAGTTTAAGCAAAGCCCGCGAATTGATCTCGGACAAAGAGATTAAACTGATAAGAAGAAGCGAAAAGAGAGAGGGGGGAAAGCAGGGAAGAAGATGGAAAAGAACTGAAGCAGTGACCCACGGCGGGGTTATTGATGAATCACAAATCAACACAGCAAAATCAATTGTAAAATGCATGCACATACAGATAAAACATTCAGCAAAATAATTCCAACTTCGTCGTGGAATAAAAGCATTAATCTGCACCTACAAAGTTCTAACGTCTGCCCAGGCACTTCTAAACATCCTATGGATGAAAAAGAAATAAAAGGGGAGAACCCCGTTACTTTGAGGTGGTCCCGAATGAAGTCCCGGCTTCGGGTTCGTGAGCGCTCGGAATAACGCGGCGTCCTGAACGCACCAGAGCGGGCAGCAGCAGGAACAGGCGAGAAGGCTCTTTCGTCTCTTCCTCCGGGCTTCCAGTATTTGATCAGAGGGAATTAAAAGTACCTTTTTGAGTCGACCTCCTGTGTTTGCACAGGGAATAGTTTTGCTTCGAAAAATCTCGGTCCAGCGAGAAACTCGAACACGTGGCGTGGGATTGCCCCAACGGAGTGAAACAGCTGTGTGTCTTCTCGGGTTGGCAGGGCGCCAGGGAAGAAGAAAGATTGTCCTGCGTGGCCGAGTTTTATCAACTTTTGCCTAGCAACGTTATCTCTCCGCTCCGTTGTTAGGGCGGCAGCCATTTTGGGCTGCGTTGCATGATGGGAGTTGGTGGCCATTTTGACCACATTGCATCATGGGTAATGCGGTCCGTTACATCCCGAATTAATGCCGTTTTTGTCACGTCCCGTAATGGCATAACATACCCCTCTTTAGCTTTAAAGAGTGGGATGCTGGTCACAGTCTTTAAAGCTACAACCAAGTCCATTCTGGCGTGACGAAAATCCGTTGTGCATGAGTGGAACAACCTAATAGTCTTTCTAGTAGTCCTTCTGGATTCATGCAGCTCAGTTTATCATCCAAGAGGAGGAAAAAAACAAAGCATTCATTGTGCCTGGGTCAGTGACCTAGCCTGGGCAGACTAAACTATAGCTAGTACTTCCTATTGGCTAATGAGGCAAACAATAAATGAAAAAAAGGAAAATGCAAACTTCACAATCACCATTGTCGATACATTCATTGGTCATTGGGTTTGAACTTTGAACCAAAGAAAGGAGAGTGGGAAAAGGGAAAGGAAAGAGACAGTGCTTCGTAGTCTAATCAGCTTGTGGCCTTTGAGGAGCTGGTGTTACGAACCTGGGGGCGACTAAGGTGAGGGTGTCAATCCTGGTTTGCAACGGTTTGATCTGCTTGTATGCTGCATACGCCATCGCAGTAGTGATGGCCCATCCAAATACAAGGAGAACCACAATAATGGTCATAATGTAAGTGTCGGTCGACTCTGTAGCTCTGGGGAAGCGAAGCAGAGGGACCGAGCTCAACTCTGATGGAGTGAGACTGAATTTAATCAGCTGGGTGCCTGCAAGTAAAAGCTGTCTTTCAATGCCGACATCAATGCTGAAATTGTATCCCTTAAAGACATCTATTATTTCAATCTCTGAGTCATATTTGTCAACGTCAGGGTGATGCAGAACCATGTTCCCAATGTGGACTACAGCACCTTGAGGTGGGGAACAGAAAATGGTTTGGTTGGGCAGTTTTAGTCTAGTAACTGTGTCATGCTGCTCGTAAGATAACAGGGCTTCTGCCTCTGGGGTGCTAACGAGCCAGCGGTTACCTGCACGCTCAATTTTGGTTTCCACACCTGCATCTTTAAGGGTCATTCTAGCCTGACAGTTCTGTTCAGGAGATTCATTCCTTAGACCACACAGGTAATTGGTAACGTCTCTGATAAATGGGTAACTTGGGCATACCCAGTGGATGTCTTTGGTTTTGGTACACAAATCCAAATTAGGGACTAAATAAAGTTTGGGGTCAGCATCATGATAGGCCAACATTGAGGGGGTTTGTAGGTGTACGTGGGTCTCACCTTGCCAAAAACCGACATTCAATGTTGATTTAAGCCTATACACATTAGCTCTTTCAATGACGGGAAGGTTTAGCATAAATCCTATCTCCAAGTTGTCAGGATTTACAAATATCGGAATTGCACAACCTAGGCTGTACGCCAGGTGTGTTTGTGGTGGTTGCAGTGTTTCACTAGAGGCAGATTTGAGAACCTTTTCAACCAAATCTACTGGTACCAGGTACGGAGGAATCCGTCCTTCAGCAAGGCTATTTATGGATGAACTAACCTCTCGAGTGAGGTCCTACATTAAGTCTCTAACAACCTGAGTATACATCATGTCATTCTTTGCCACTTCTGTGAGCGTTTCCAAAGCAATGCATGGTGTTATGGCTGAGTGTGAAATTATAGACGTGAAGTTATGTATGGACACTTGCTTTATTAGTGCATGTTTAAAATGTCCTGATTGAACATGCACTTGTCCTATTTAATGCTATGCATTGTTCTCTTCGGCGGGGGCGGAGTTAGGCTCCGTTCCCTGTGAGGAGAGTTTGGTGGACGGTTTAGTTCGGTTCGAATAAACCCATGTGAACTCTGGACTTTGCACGCGGGCTTCTAGGTTCTTTCGAGGCCACGTGAAAGTCGTTCGGAGACGGTCTTTTAAATCAGCGACGCACTGGTGTGCCGTGTAGACGGTTGTCACACTGACGTCTTCGGGCTGGTAAATGAGATTCAGGGGACAGGTCATTTGTCTCCCTGTCATCATCTGAAAAAGTGTCACCCCTGTGGAGCATGGTGAGGTAGAGCGGATTAGCATTAGGACCAGGGGAAGCTTTGTATCCCAGTCCCTGCCATGGCTGCTGGCATGTTCCTTTGACATGCTGACCACGGTGCAGTTCATTCGCTCCACCTGTCCGGATGACTGTGGGCGGTAGGGGATGTGGAATTTAACTTCCATGCCCAACATGTCAGAAAGCACGGTCAGGATGTTTGACGTGAAATGCGTTCCTCTGTCCGAGTCGATGGACAGGGGAAGGCCCCACCGGCTGAAAACGTGATTTAGCAGCAGGGCTGCTGTGGTGACAGCAGTGTCATTCGGTGCCGGCAAACATTCGACCCATTCTGTGAAACTGCCTGTTATTGTCAAAAGATATCTGTTACCTCTTGACGATTTGGGGACTGGACCAATCCAGTCAGTCTGCAAATGTGACCACGGAAATGTAACCCCCCTTTGCTGAAGCAGGGCTCGGTCTGGCGGTCATGTGGGTTGTAACTGGCTGCAGGTTAAGCAGCCTTGTACATACTCCTGGGTGTCCTGGGCCGTTGAAGGCCGGGACGTCACCTGTTGGAGAGTTTTCAGATTAGCTTTGCAGCTTCTGTGTCCTCCTCCTGGTGAGTCGTGGACATGTGTCAATGTGATCCCAAGTTCGTTTGAATCTTTGGGCTGAATGGGCTGAAACTCATAAAACAGCTCCTTAAGTGCTGTTTCAGTGGTCAGTGCATCAGCTTTACCCAGCTGTTGCATAATTTCTGTTTCGAAGCCAGGGCAGATCTCAGTGGGTGAGTCCCGGTTCTCTGGTTGATTTGGTGCTGGTTCTGTTGGGTTGGTTGCTGTCGCATACACCAACAGGTTTCCTTCAGCTTCAAGCGTAGCACCACAAATGGATCCAGCAGGCCGAGCTTCATGTCGCCTGATTTGGATCACCTTTATGCAACAGCTGAAAGGTAAACACAGTGTCTGGAGAGTCCTGTCTGCCGGTCAAAGATAAGGGCAGGTCTCCGATGACGGGAATGCTTAGCTCAAAGTCGTGGAAAGAGCTTTCGATGAGCACCCCAAGAGGTTTCTTCGCCACCACTTGGATCGACATGTGGGTTGGATTCTCCACTAACAGGTCAGCTGAGCGATTGTTCAGCTCAAGCAGGGGTGTGCCCCGGATGACCAGGTTGGATTCCTGGAAATAAGAAAGGGGTTGAAAGAAAACCTGTGTGCTCTGTATTTGTTGACCTTTCAAGATGGCTGATCTAATAGGTACACCTGCAGTCTGTGGTGGTATTAGCATGTTTGTCTCGCTAGCCACCTGGCAGGCCTGTGGGATGGTTTGCCCTGATCGCATGGCTTCAGGGGTGCCCAGGAAGGAACTTGGGGTCACGTGAGCTTGGGCCCACAGGACCTGGTTACAAGTGTCCAGCTGTGCACCCAGCCGTACCAGAAAATCAGCACCAACAAACACTGGAGGATGCAAATTCTCCACAATGCTGAAAGGATGAGAGAGCTGTCTTGTGCCAATCTGTGCATAAAGTATGCACACCCCCGTTGCTTTCAGAAGCCGACAAGGCCAGTCTGCTGAGAGCACGTAGTGGCTGTGTTTTGTTTCAGCCAGATGGGGCTTTTCATGGCACAGAGAGCTGTATAGATCTCTGCTGATCGCAGATTTCTCTGACCAAAGAGCCAGCAGCACGTCTGGCATGAATGTGCTTTCCAGGTGCACACCTTCGGCCACTCTGGGGTTATAGGGTTCAACTCCAGAGTGTTTAAGTGAGCAGAGGAAAGATGTGTGGCTACAGAGAGAAGTTCTCTGATCGCTGAGAAGCGGTGGTGTGTCAGAGGATTTCGAGATCGGCTCTGTTGAAGGCAGAAATGGAGCTAAAAGTTCTTTGGGCTCTTCTGAGCAGGTCACCTGGTGGCTAGGGACGCACGGTCCACTTCCAGAAGTAAGAGGCTTGGGGGTCCCCACTTGGGCCCAAAGATGACCATGATAGCAGACAATGAGTGGGGCTAACCTGTTCAACAGATCCTGACCCACAAGAAAAGGTTCTGTGTCCAAAGTACATATGTAGATGGGGTGCACCAGGGTCATGTCACGGAAAGTGATGCCTAACCACGCCCGTTTGGTGATGCATGACTGATCCTGAGTGTAGCTGGTGATGCCCACGTTACAGGTCTCCACCTGGAACGGTTTCCCAAGAGACACCATAGCTCTGGTCACCTCATCAAACAACTCTGAGCACATTAGACTGATCTCAGAACCTGTGTCTAACGGAGCATTTGCAGTTACACATCCTCCGATAACTGTCGAGCAGTATAAGCGATGCGCATTTTCATGATGGTTTAGCTCACCTAAAAACCTTAGGAAAGGGGTTTTCTGATCACCTGCTGATGGGATCTTAGAAGGTTGTTGGTGAATTTTCGGTTGGTTCCCCCCCTTAATCAGATAAACTCTGTTAGAAGGGGAAGCCTGGTCCACCCCTAGTCATGCTGGCTGGTGTTTTGAGCCTGGTTTTCCAGGAGGGTCGGCTGGATTGGATGGTGGCTGGTACAGCTGCGGCGCGATCTGACGCACTGTTTCGGCTAGAAACCTGCGAAAAGTCTCCTCCATCTCCTTTCTCATTGACTCCTCCATGCGCAGGTTCCAGCCTTTGTTGTCATGTGTGCTTTTTGGCTTTTCCGGCCTGTCAGTTTGCTTACCGTATCGAGCTGGATCCGGCCTGTGCCATTTTTGAAACCTCTCACCTTCCATGCTGCCATGCTGACCTCTCCTATCCTGAGAAGCTTTCTTCTGCTGCGGCTCAAAACCATGTTGCTTATTAGGGCCAAATCTAGTTTTAGGTTTGAAGGGAGGCAACTCATGTCCCTCCAGACCTAAACTCTGTTCTGGTTCGGCTTGAATCTGCAGAACCTTTGTTGGGCCGGACACGTGTTTCCCATGCCACCTGCGCGTATTTCCTGCATGGTAAGTTTCTTGGTTCTACAATGCATGGTAACCTCATAACGCACGCTTTCATGAAGATTATGGAGGAACAAAGATTTGAAAGTGTGGTCTTCCTCCAAGCCGGGAGCATTTCGTCCCTGAAAGTAAGCAGCCCGCAAGCGACGGTAGTACTCTTTTGGTGCTTCAGTTCTCTTTTGCTGAATTGCAAAAGCTCCAAGAGTCGTAGAAGCTGGGTCTGTGAACAAAGAATATTCTTCTCTTAAAGCCTGACAAAGAGCTGAGTAACGGTCACGTGTAGTTGGAGGGAGGCTTTCTATGAAAACATGGACACTTCTGGACGTGTTTTTCCAGATAAGCCTCAACTTTTCTCGAGCCGAGGGGCTATATAAGTCTAGCAGACAGCACTCTACCTCTCTGAGATAGTCATCAATGGTGGATTCTGTATTGCTAGGATCAAAACGCTCTATGTCTCGGGCCAGGGACTCAAGTTGACGCATCCGCAGTCCCTGTTCAGGGATCGGAGCTGGTCCATCTGAGTCCTCTCCTGACGACTCCTGCCTGCGGTAACCATGATAGGAGGGAGGCTCCAGTTCAGACCACCTACCTGGCAGAGGTGGCCGTTCGTGGGACGCCGGGGGACCCTCCCTGTCATGAACTCTTGTCCGTGGACGCAGTTCAGAGGAGTGGGGTTCACCTGTGTCCCAGGAACGGTGCTCTCGTCGCCCTGGTGTGGGGGAAAAGATCATAGCAGACAGTGTCAGGGGTCGGTGGGAAGCAGGTGTTGTTCCATAATTTACATCATGTGAATCAGTCCTGTTTCCCGCCTTAAGTTGTTTAGGCATTTCTTTCCATATCACACTGCTGTCTGTCCTGACCTTCGCTTGCCCTTCGCTCAGAAGGTGTCTGGGGGCCCAGTTCGTCCAATGTCCTCCAGGTGTGATCTCCATGTTTTCCTTTGGCGTTCTCATACTCAGATCCTTCTGTCTGCAAGCTAATGCGATCCTCCTCTTGTTCCTCTTTGAGATGACAGCTGCCCTTAACACTTCTCTGTTCTAGCTCCCTGATTCTTTCCTCAGCTAAAACACGCCTCTCAGTTTCTATCACTAACCTTCGGTGGTATAATGCAGATAATTCACCCAAGACATCTGCTACCAATCTACCCTTTGGCTTGCTCTGGACCTCCTCCACCAATTCCTGAATTCTTCTCTCACAGTCCTCTATGTTAAACTGATTCAGGCGGGTTTGTTCGTCCGGTGTCATTTTAAGCAGTGAGCTAATGACACCCTGAGCCTCCATTCCAATGGAGGGGTCTGGACCTTCAGCTCCTTTGACTGAAGAACTGCTACTATCCATTCTTTGTCAGCTATGGATAACAACACAACAAGTAACAACACTGTAGTTTAGCTCAGCGCTAAATGACAGACAACAAATAACAATGCTGTATTCTAGCTTAGCACTAGGCAACAACGCATACACTTTAGTTTAGCTCAGCGCTAAACAACTGCTAACACAACTGTTAAGTGGCTTCACTTTAACTGTCAACAGCAAACACGCACTATGACTGACACTTTACTGCAGGAAGTGGGTTCAAATACGTGCGTTTAATTAGGCTGCGCAGGGGAAAATCAACCCTGCGACTTACAACTCCTATGTTTTAGGAACGGTTAGTATGCTTGTTTAACTTTGAGAATATTAACTTTGAGTGACATGGACCACTAACCTTTCGGCCAGTAATTAAGTGATAAAGCTGTGGCTTTGTTTGTGATGTAAGTTATTTAAGAACAGGTGCTCTACACATGTGTGGAAAATAGCAAACTGTTTTGGAGCTTCAGAGGTGGCAAAGAATGACAGTTAAAAACCCCTAAATTGCAACCTTAGTTTCAAAATCACAGCTCAATTTTGACCACTTATGATGAGCAGAAGGGGATAAGGGAGGAAAGAAAAGAAAAATTACCAAAATAAAAATAATAATAAAGAAGTAAAAAAAAAAATAAAAAATTCAAAAGGAATAAGAAAAAAATTAAGATATGATAATAAGTAAAAAAAAAAAGAATAAAATAAAATTAAAAAGACAAAAGGGGCGTAACCGTAAGGCAAGTTTTTTAGAGACTGACTTTCAAAAGATGTCTTTAAAACCGTGACTGCAACTACCTATCCTTGCCACCAGATGGAGGCAGGGTGCCCTTCACTTTGGGAAGACTGAGTTGTAATTACACACAAAGTCCAGCCGATGGGGAATCGTGTCCCTCTTTAAAACAATTATGCTGCAATTACACACAACGTCCACCAGATGGAGGCAAGGTCTCTCTTTTCAAAGCAGAACACGACACAGACACTGATTGATAAGTAGCAGATGCTGGCTGCTGTCTATTTGTATCTAGCTGACTTCCAGTCCAGAAATCAATATTCAAACCTCAGGTTAACAGCCTCAAACCACCACAAACACGTATATATTTAGTAATGATACTTCCTTAATCAATTATGACTGAGTAGCTCTTTTGGCAAGGTGAGCAGTCAAAATGCTGGAATATGGATTGTGTTCATTAAATTCATAAGTTGCTGGTTATTCGATTTAGTCTAAAGGAACGCCAACAAGTAGACTAGCCCACCCAGGGACGCCAATTAAATGTTATGCCAGAAGCTGTGTGAATATGCTTATTATTATTATTAATTATAATTTGGTATTATAATTTAAATAATAAATCATTCAACTCAAAATTCCGCTATAACACAATATAGTTCAAATGGTGGTGATGTTAGCTATAAGCTTGTAAGAATTTATACCACTAATGCATTAGTTAATTCGCTGTTATGAACTCATTTATGCTGAAATAAATGATCTGGTCGGACTTTTAACCGACAAGGTTTATCCAGCAGCTGTGAGAACCCCAATGTAAGGGAGTTCAATCAAAGCGTCCAGTGAGATTCCCAAAGCTGTTCTGTCTGTCACTGCTGATACGTCAAATGCCGGTGTTTTGAGGGTGGTGTTAAACAACTGTGAGTTGAGTTAAGATCTGCTAACCACTCATTTTAATCCATTGTTTATTTTTGTTTTGTTCTTTGCATCATGGGTAATGCGGTCCGTTACGTCCCGAATTAATGCCGTTTTTGTCACGTCCCGTAATGGCATAACATGCATATGGATTTTATTGAACTGACACAAAGTGGCCCTTACAAGTACTGTTTGGTAATGATTGATGCATTTTCAAAATGGGTTGAAATAGTTTCAGCAAAGCACACAGACAGTAGCTAAGGCAATATGCAAAGGTTTGGCATCCCACAGAAAATTTACAGTTCCACACATTTACAGGTCCACATTTTCTGAATCAGGTGATTCAGCAAATGGCAAGCAGGTTACAGATAACCTTAAACCAGGGTTGATTTTCCAGCGAGGCTCCCCCCAGAGGGCGAAAGTAAGAGTGCACTGTCATAAAGATGCTCAGCTGTTCTGGTTTCTCTGTCAAGCCAGGCGCGGTTGTTTTGAGCTTAGCAGACAGGCGAACGCAACGAAAAGTAAAAAAAACGGCATTACAAAGAATGACTAAAACAGTGAAAGTATGAACATCAGGGTTTCCCGCAGCGCTATCTTGGCGAAGCCGACAAGGCCAGTCTGGCGAGGCCGCGGCGGCCGCCTCACAGCCGCGGGCGTCTCGCCAACATTCAAAAAAATAAAAAAAATAATAATAATAATAAAACTCGATATGCTTGCATGTTTATTTGACGTTAACACGCGGTTCTTTGTTGTTGCTTTCGCGCGTGCATATAGTGAATGGCATGGAAAAAACACATGGAGTTCTCGCCGTAAAGTAAAACCGACTCTCGCGGTCTTGCACGAGACTTCTGAGCCTGTGGGTGCGGGCCGAGGGCTCTTGCAATTGCAAGTGCGGTATTTCCCCCACAGACCACCAGGGCGGCCGAGAAAACCTTGGTTCGACCTGAAATGACTCATGTAATCATCCGAAATGGTATGGAACACATTAAATAACTGAAAAATGTTGCATAGCATGCCTTTTAAGAAACACAGTGCCACAAAGTGCAGAACTTGTGAAAAGGACAAATGGGATATTTAAATACAGGCTTAAAAAGTGCATGGAAGAAACAAAGAGGCCATGGCCAGAATGTCTGGACCTAGTAAAACTGTACATGAGAATAACTCCAACGAGCAGTGGTTTGACTCCGTTTGAAATAATATATGGCAGACCATATAAATTACCGCTGTTCAGAATACAGACACCACCTAAGGAGGAAGGAAAAACTCTACCAGACTATATGAGAGAAATGTTGCAGTCTAAAAATGTGTCCAATGCAAATTTACTGCCTGGAGAACCTTTGTCTCCACAGGATCCACAAGCAGTGAGACCAGGAGACTGGGTGTTAACTGGGCGAGCCAAAGGTGGGAAGGACCATCTCAAGAGTTCCTGACCACGCCAACAGCTGTGAAGATCGCTGAAAGACCTCCCTGGATTCACCTCAGCCACTGTAAGTTACAGAGAGTGTTAAATGCCTATGGTTGGAACAGTGGGGAAGTCCGATTACAAAGGGGTTTGGTTTTTTAGGACCACTTGTCTCAACGTCGGTGAAGAAACCAACTGATCCCTGTTCTTTAGAGTCCTGGGTAAAATTAACATCTCTGTTAACCCAGCAAAAATGGGGTTCCCATGCAGATGGGACTTCTTTTGCGTTGTGGCTGTGCGTGCATTATCTGTTTCAGTCAAGATCCGCTGAGTGAGAGAGGAAAGAGGTTCATCCACTCCACTGCCATGAAGATTTGGCTGGGTAATATCCCAAACCACCATGTTGACAACCTATGGGAAACGTATGCAAGAACGCAAAGTTACAGGCTATCCCACCAAGATGAAGGCTGTTATGTCTAAAGGAATGAAACATCCAGTGTGTATTCACTCACCTAGAGGGAACAATACAGTGAAGGTAGGACATGCAGCAGGATGCCAGAGTATGGGGTTCCCCCAGGGACATAAATCAAAATTAACTTCCATATACACATGTTAAATTAAACTCTTCCATATAATATAGTGAAAACCGTGCATAAACACTAGTGAAAAGCTCTCACATACACTAGTGAAAACATTTACCTCTTATATAACCTACTCAAACGTTCTCATACAAAGTAGTGAGAACTGTTCATATAAACTGGTGAAAAGCTTTACCTTTCATATACACTACTGAAAAAGCTTTCATATACACTATTGAAAAAGCTTTCATATACACTACTGAAAAAGCTTTCATATACACTATTGAAAAAGCTTTCATATACACTACTGAAAAATCTCTCACACATACTACTGAAAAGCTACGGATTTCAGTTGAAACGGAAGGCATTTCAGTGAAACAGGAAGGTTATACATATAATTTGTAAACTGTCAAAAAAAAACACCATAGAAGAAGAATAAACAGGAAGGAATGTGATTAAACCGGATGTTGTTTCAAGCAGAAGTCGTTCTGGTTAGCTTCGTACGTGTTGTGCAATCTCCAGCTGATATTTTACCTAATTCAATTATTGATTATTGCTTAGCTACCCGCTGAACACCTCATAGAAGCAGAGCCATTACTCAGCTTCATTTTGGCTTCAACGGAGACCCTGTTCCGGATCCTGTCAAATGCTACAACTTATGGGTAGCAGACAACCACCTCAGCCACTTAGCGTAGCACTACCAGCTTCCGCTGTGGTCAGCATAGAATCTGTTATTGTAAGAGCCTGAACACCATGCGCTTTCATCTGATCCTAGTTGCTTTACAGATTCAGTTGTTCGTTTTTAATACAGCGAACAATGAAGATAATGTTGTGAATTTTTTTAGGAGTGTCCTGCTTTGCATTGAGTCTTTTCAGAGCGAGGATGCCATCAGTTTCTCCCAGGAAAGATTATATAGACTGCTTGAGGATCATACACGTTCACTGTCATCATTCATTGTTGCCATATCTAGATATGATCCTAATAATAGAGACATCATTAACACACTTCAGTTGCTGTTTGCATGTTTTCAAAATCTACTTAGTGAATATGCTATCAGACTACATTCAACTCATTCTACCAACAGTTTCACACCACCACAGGCCACCGAGGACGCCCCAGATACAATTTAGTAGCCAGACAGATTTCTCAATGTGTATCCATTGGGATGACTTGGCAAAGGATTCCATCGTGTTTTGGAATCAGCCGAAGAACTCTATACAGACACAGACAAAGTCTTGGAATAGACTCTGCAGAATATACCTTTCTGTCGAATCAAGAACTTGATAGAATTGTCACTAACATACTCCAGACTACTCCAAATGCCGGTGAAACATATGTACTTGGAAGCCTCAGATCATGTGTACAACGTAAGAGTACGTAAGAGTACAACGTTGGCGAGTCAGACAGAGCCTGCATCAATTGGATCCCATCGGCAGATCATTGAGGCGACCTCATGCGATAATCAGGAGGATATAAAGTGTTCAGGGCCCCAATCATCTATGGTAAATTTAAACAATTTTGATATCTGTTAATTTAGTATCCAAATTATGCATGTACAGGGGTTATTAAAATGATTTTAATCTTTCAACAGGCATTTTGATGGAAACCATAAGCTGGTTAGGTGGCAGATGGTTCTTCATGGCTGCGTGGATGGCTTCAGTAGGACTATAATATATTTATGCTGCTTAACAAATAATAGAGCTTCAAGTGTCCTGTCTTTATTCTTGGAAGGAGTTGAGAACTTTGGAATTACCTTTGAGAGTCAGATGTGACCATGGTATGGAAAATGTACTTGTTGCTCGTTTTATGTTGGAAAGAAGGGGGTTAAACAGTGTAATCACAGGTGTTTCAGTACACAATCAGAGAATTGAGAGACTATGGGCTGAACTCAATAGAGTTGTTTCTAGGCACTTTATAAATATTTTCAATTTTATGGAGGAACAAGGTATTTTAGATTCATTAAATGAACATCATCTTTTTTGCCTGCATTATGTTTATTTGCCAAGAATTGAACATGCAATTTCAGAATTTATTAATCAGTGGAACAATCATGGCCTCTCTACACAAGGTGGTCAGACGCCACTTCTGCTCTGGCATACAGGTGTCTTAAGTAACATTGGAATCCAACCTGTTATAAATGACATTTTTAACAATGACCATTATGGCATTGAACAACACAGGCCATTACCTGAGATTCAAACCAATAACAATGTTATTGTTCCAGATATTGCTGCAACCATTAATGAAACCAGGATGAACATTGTTGTTAGGATATCAACAAGGTCAAGTGGAACGAGCTGTTTATCCCAGAACTGCATGGCACACTTAGATGGCACTGACCCAAAAAATTGGCACATATCTATCAGATACCACCCTGGAGGTGACACAGCTTCCCTGCTGATGTCACAGTTTGGATGTGTACCGCCCTTGTATGGGTGTGTCCCGAGATCCCTTTATAATGTAACATTATGAAACAGTAACATTGTTCAACGTGTAAATCCCCTTGAAAACGATGGAAACCATGGAATAGATATTTTCGCTTCTCTTGTTCACTTTTTGAAGTGAGTTGATTTTGTCCCGTGGAACATTTTGTAAAACACAATGTATGAAAGTACAAATAAATGAGATTTATAGCCAAATTTTACTGAAAGCTTTATTTTAAAAAATGCATCATCAGAAAAATTCTTGATGAATAAGACCAAGAAACAAAATAAAAAACTGCATGTCTTTCAGTAGACAAATCAAATTGGCCTGAATATTTCAACAGTTTTTTTGACTAACATTACACGAAACAGCAGGTGTTGAACAATATGGTTGTCACATGTAAAACACAAATTTCAGGGTTTTATCTGTCAGAAAAAATTTTTACAAGAAGGTAATATCTTCTCAGTGGAGCCAGTTACATGTTCGAAAGATGTGCTTTTGTGTCTAAATTTAAAAACAAACATAAAACTTAATTACGTTAAAAGAAAAACAGAAAACATACTGTGGTCATTTTAATCCTTCACACATCAACGCAAGGCTACTATGTGTTACTGTGCTCAGCTGCGTAAGGAGAGTTTGAAAGTATTTTCAGTAGACAATAGCGAACATGTGAACAACTGGCATGGCATGTTTATGCCCGACCGAAACCATAAGTATTTCCTAATGCAAAGTCAAATTTCTCTTTGAACACCTGATACGATGTGTGTAGTGGCAATTTGATTGAGTTGATACAAGTGTTTGCCATTGGAAATGGCGACGAAAAGTCATCATCATCTTTGTGAATGAACTGGACACATGGAGTTGGAGAGAAGCCTATAGGTGGCACCTAAAGTCCCTTAAATGAAAGTTGCGCCAACTCAGCGAGTGGCGCCATTTTGGGTCTAAACTTGCCACAGGCAGGCGCTTTAACACTGTTATGTTATGCGCGTTTCGCACCTTCTAATACCCTTCAGGCAGGTGTTCTGAATAAAACACAACTGAGTGTTGATGATCACCTACTAGGCATCCAGAAAAGCTGATATTACATTTTAATAAGACTTGAGAGAGACATTTTTAAGTGAACTGTATACTTCTCTTTTACTGTCTTGAAGTCCAGAATTGATCCCATAGGACAAAAATCAGACACACATTATGCTACAGCACAATGAAATAAAGAAAGAAGTCCAGAAGAAAATTTCACATAAAAAATCGGACGGTCGGTGAAAATCAAACATGTTCAGTCGGCCGTCGTGAGGTTTTCGTGAGCGCATCCTGCTGTTCAAGCAGAGCTACGAGGGAGCGCCCTCCCCTCCTCTCCCTCCCCGCCAGCGGAGGGAGGGGAGCAGGCATCCCCAAAGCGACCTTCGCCCGGCCCGGGACCCGCGGGGACCGGACGTCGGCTCGCGGGGGGTTGGGGAGGGCAAGCGCTCCGGTCCGCGCGATGCGCTGGCCGCCTGTTTCGGCACGCCTCCGCTCGGGGGGCGGGCCGGGCGACCTGCCGTGCCGCCGGCCGCCGGTGCGGTGCGTGAGCTGGGCTCGACCCCCTGCTCTGGGTCCCTGTTCACCCACAGTCGCTCGCCTGCCTCTGCCACCACAGCGAGCGGTCCCAGAGGGGGCACGCAGTCCGGTCGCGTCCGAGCGTCGCGCCGCACAGATCGTGAGCGGTGAACTTTTTAAACCCCGCAGTTCCATCGCACAGTTTGAGATGTATATTAGTACCACCACTGAAAAACTCGTACAGGGTATGCCCGGCTTAGCGGTTGGGGACTGGCGGGGAGAGACAAGCTTTGTGCGTTTTTTTTTTGTTTTGTTTTTTTTTGTTTTTATATTGGCGAGGCGGCCGCCAAACTTAGCGCTGCGGGAAACCCTGACTTCAGAAAAAAAAAAAAGCCCACATACCTCACACAAGCGAGAGTTTTTAATGTAGGTCTCCAAGTTTTGTTCGTCTCTTGGTCCAAGCGACTGACTCGTTGATCCACAATAAACGCCGCTCTTCATCGCTTGGAAAACGGAACATCCGCGTCCCTTTATCAGTGCTGTTGCTGCAGCCGTGGGCACAACACCCTGGCATGGTGGCTTGTTTTCGAAATAAAGAAATACTCGAAATAATCCGAAAAAAATAAAATAAAAATAAAAGAAATCAGTCGCTCGCAGTGTTGTAAACGCGCTGAGCTTAGCCGAACCTAGACCCAAAATGGCCGCATGAGATCACGTGACCCGAAAAAAATGGAACGCCCATGTCGCAACTTTCTTTTAAGGGACTTTAGTGGCACCACAGATGCTCCTGTTGCGAAGGCCAATATCTTCTGGAGTTTGGAAGGCCCTTCCTCTTCTTATAATTGAAAAGAAAAAAAACACGAGGTCACAGCGTGTACAAGAAGAATATAAGTCACCACAGAAAATGTCAGATTGTTATAAAAAAAGTTATTAAAACACTAAGCAAAATATCAAGGAGCATTTTTCCAAGCACCAGCATAGGGTTTTTCTGGCACTGTAACTAGCACCCCACCCCCCTCTATTGTCATCCAATATGACCCTGTTATAGGAAAAGCCAATGGTAGGAAAATAGTTTGCCTAATAGCCAAGAGCCTATTTGGATTTGTATTATCGTTATAGATAAGTTAAAAGAATGTACAGTTCTGATTTTGAGATAAATTATGTTAGATGATGTTGCTGTGGTGGTGTCTGTTTACAGTTGTCAAGTGGTGAAAGAGTTAGTAAAACTTTCAGTGAAAGTGACATTTTATGGTATTAAATGGCATATATTCTGAGGCACATAAAAAGATCAACATCATATCTGTTGAGCCTTTGAAGAAATGAGAATCAGCTGCTGTTGTGTGCTTAATTGCGAAAGAATAGATAATGAAGCAAGAATTAATGGACAATGTTAAATTTCTTATTCTATGTAATTTACCTTCAGCATCTTGAAGATAGTCTCTCCAAAATGTAACAACTATCTCTTCAGCAGCTCTGTTGTTGCTCCCGTCTGGAGACAAACTAATCCTGAAGAGATCATCCAGCTAGTGTGCATTAGGTTTGCATGGTTTATAGCAGAACCGAGCCCGAAAACTGTCCGGATATCTCTGTATTTTCTCCAAAACCCCAAGGGTTTTGAGTCCCTCACAAAATCTGTTAAAAAGGGAACATGATAAATTGGATCACTTCATGACCTGTCCAAAAACGTTTTACTTTTCAACTTACTATAAAAGACATTTAATGTGCTTTTATATTAGGTTTATTCATGTGAACAAATTGCCTCTGCCTAAAATGTCTTAGCTTTATTACGACTACCTGTGTGTCAATTATCACAATACCTGTGAAATGGACCTTGAATCCTGTGGATCACCTGGAACATGACAATATCATGCACCAACATGTCCCGGTCTCCTATTGACTGCATTGTTCTCAGACATCCTGCATTGGCCAAGTAGTCAATCAGAGGTGCCTTTGCTTTCTCAAGGTCTTCCAGGGTTTTGCTTTCAGATACCTAGTATCATAAGGAGTAGCAGAATCAATTGTCATTAAGATTACTTATCACTCAGAGAATTTGGGAGAAGAAAAAAATTTGAAGTTCCTTAAATTAGCTGATGTCTTTAAATACATCAGTTAAAATAAGCAGTTAAAAAAAGATACTACCATACAATCCTGAAATATTGTGAGCAGGATATTGCACTTTAACTACACACTGTTAATGTAATAGGTCGATTCTGGAAACCATATGCTTTTAAAAAAACAGAACAATACAAATTACATTTTGAAAATGCACACAGGGATAAAGACCATCATTAATGTCAGAAATGTCTTGTGGTCAGATGAAACTAAACCCTTTACAGAAGGACGCAAATTACAGATTTGACCAGACTCTGTCTCTCCATCCACCTTGAAGCACTGTCCTGATCAGCTGTCTCCAGTGTTCACAGACATTTTTAACACCTCACTGGCGACATGTCACGTGCCAGCCTGCTTCAAATCCTCCACCATTATCCCTATTCCCAAGAAGCCAAGGACCACAGGACTTAATGACTTTAGACCCGTCGCGCTGACCTCTGTGGTTATGAAGTCCTTTGAGCGCCTTGTGCTTTCACACCTAAAAGAAATCACCGATCCCCTCCTGGACCCCCTACAGTTTGCCTACAGAGCCGACAGGTCTGCAGACGACGCTGTCAACCTGGCCCTCCACTACATCCTCCAACACCTGGATTCTGCAGGAACCTACGCCAGGATCCTGTTTGTGGATTTCAGCTCTGTCTTCAATACAATCATCCCAGCTCTGCTTCAGGAGAAGCTCTCCCAGCTGAATGTGCCCGACTCCACCAGCAGGTGGATCACAGACTTCCTGTCTGACAGGAAGCAGCACGTGAAGCTGGGAAAACATGACTCTGACTCACAGCTCATCAGCACTGATTCCCCCCCAGGCTGTGTTCTTTCTCCTCTGCTCTTCTCCCTGTACACCAACAGCTGCACCTCCAGTCATCAGTCTGTCAAGCTCCTGAAGTTCACGATGACACCACTCTCATTAGACTTATCTCTGATGGTGACGAGTCCGCCTACAGGTGGGAGGCTGACCATCTGGTGACCTGGTGCAGGGAGAACAACCTGGAGCTCAACGCTCTAAAAACAGTGGAGATGGAGACACCGTGGAGTCTTTCCACTTCCTGGGAACTATCATCTCCCAGGACCTAAAGTGGAAGCTGAACATCAACTCCCTCACCAAGAAAGCCCAGCAGAGGATGTACTTCCTGTGGCAGCTGAAGAAATTTAACCTGCCAACGACAATGATGGTGCAATTCTACTCCTCCATGATTGAGTCCATCCTCACCTCCCCCATCACCATCTGGTACGCTGGTGCCAACGCTAAGGACCAGAGCAGACTGCAGCGTGTCATCCGGTCTGCAGAGAAGGTGATTGGCTGCAATCTTTAATCTCTCCAGGACCTGTACGCCTCCAGGACTCTGAAGCGTGCAGGGAAGATTGTGGCTGATCCCTCTCACCCCAGTCACGGACTATTTCAGTCACTTCCCTCTGGCAGGAGGCTGCGCTCCATCAGGACCAAAACCTCACGCCACAAAAACAATTTTTTCCCATCTGCTACCGGCCTTATCAGCAAGGCCCAGAGCCGCCCATGACGCTTGACACTGCCTCTCTCCCTCCCACCAACATAGCATCTTCAGACCTTCGGCGTTACAATAACGCACAGTCTACTGTGTATATACAGGGGTTGGACAATGAAACTGAAACACCTCTCATTTTAGTGTGGGAGGTTTCATGGCTAAATTGGACCAGCCTGGTGGCCAATCTTCATTAATTGCACATTGAACCAATAAGAGCAGAGTGTGAAGGTCCAATTAGCAGGGTAAGAGCACAGTTTTGCTCAAAATATTGCAATGCACACAACATTATGGGTGACATGCCAGAGTTCAAAAGAGGACAAATTGTTGGTGCACGTTTTGCTGGCACATCTTTGACCAAGACAGCAAGTCTTTGTGATGTACCAAGAGCCACGGTGTCCAGGGTAATGTCAGCATACCACCAAGAAGGATGAACCACATCCAACAGTATTAACTGTGGACGCAAGAGGAAGCTGTCTGAAAGGGATGTCCGGGTGCTAACCCGGATTGTATCCAAAAAACATAAAACCACGGCTTCCCAAATCACGGCAGAATTAAATGTGCACCTTAACTCTCCTGTTTCCACCAAAACTGTCCGTCGGGAGCTCCACAGGGTCAATATCCACGGCCGGGCTGCTATAGCCAAACCTTTGGTCACTCGTGCCAATGCCAAACGTGGGTTTTAATGGTGTAAGGAGCGCAAACCTTGGGCTGTGGACAATTTGAAACATGTATTGTTCTCTGATGAGTCCACCTTTACTGTTTTCCCCACATCCGGGAGAGTTACGGTGTGGAGAAGCCCCAAAGAAGCGTACCACCCAGACTGTCGCATGCCCAGAGCGAAGCATGGGGTGGATCAGTGATGTTTGGGCTGCCATGTCATGGCATTCCCTTGGCTCCCTACTTGTGCTAGATGGGCGCGTCACTGCCAAGGATTAACGAACCATTCTGGAGGACCATGTGCATCCAATGGTTCAAACATTGTATCCTGAAGGAGGTGCCGTGTATCAGGATGACAATGCACCAATACACACAGCAAGACTGGTGAAAGATTGGTTTGATGAACATGAAAGTGAAGTTGAACATCTCCCATGGCCTGCACAGTCACCAGATCTAAATATTATTGAGCCACTTTGGGGTGTTTTGGAGGAGCAAGTCAGGAAACATTTTCCTCCACCAGCATCATGTTGTGACCTGGCCTCTATCCTGCAAGAAGAATGGCTTAAAATCCCTCTGATCACTGTGCAGGACTTGTATATGTCATTCCCAAGACGAATTGACGCTGTATTGACCGTAAAAGGAGGCCCTACAACATACTAATAAATTATTGTGGTCTAAAACCAGGTGTTTCAGTTTCATTGTCCAACCCCTGTAGCTCTAGATTCTGTACTTGGCAATAAACTTGATTCTGATGTTACATTTTATCTAAAAATATTAATAAATTATAAATAGGATTTCTTCTAAGTCATGTTTGATATCTTCTGTTGAAGAAAACACTGGTTCTTACAGATGAAAGCAATAATTATGTCATGGCCCCTAAGACTATTAAAAACAAATTATATAATTTGTCAAGTTTTAATTCCAATTCAATTTTAAGTCAGTGAAAATTTCAAATGAACTTACCTTTTGGACCTTTTCGAGAAGTTCTGTATCAGCTATGTCTTCTAAAACTGGATTGGCAGAACCGTAAGCCAGAAGAGAAAACAGCGTTGGGGAGAGAAAGTTTGGTGGTGGACCACCATGAACCAAGCTTTACAGCCATGGCCCTTCCAACTTCATAGTACCCATCATCTCTTAAGGCTGCAAAATAAACAAAAGAAAATATTTTTCAATAACAAAACGCCTTTAAATAAATAAATAATTATTCTGATATTTACACTGTAGAGTCGCTACCAGAACTGTTAAGAGCAAGGGTTTTGCCGTTTTCTTTGCCCTCAAACATAGGGGAAGAAGCAATAGTCTCAATCAGCAGCCTCAAAACCTCCCTTCGTGGGCCACCTAAATCAACTCCCTCTTCATGTCTTCCCTTGTCATCAGAGAATTTAACACAGATCGTAGATGTTGGGTTGTACGATCCTCTTCGGAATCCCCGCAAGGCTCCTTTCCAGACAGCAGAGCGATTTATTAGGCGCCCGCCTATGCATTGAAAATGCATGGCGGAGGCCTTATGTTATGCACCTAATAAGGGTTTCTTTAATAATATTATAGCTTTTTATTCTTCCGTAACCGTTAATACAGCCCGAACCATAGGCTGTACCCCCACAAACTACATATCAAAACGTGCGTCTCGACGGTCTGAAGTGTGCTATTTGTACTTGACGCCATTTAAAGTTACCGTGGTGACAAAATTAACCAAAAACCACTTCTCAAAACCACTTCCTACACACAGTTGACCTCACAAAAATGCAGAGCTCAGCATGGCACTTTTTTTCGGTACAGTGGTTTAGGTGTTGGGCTGGTGCACCAAAGGTCGCAGGTTCGCAACCCGCCGGGGGGTACCCAATATTTTTTTTTTTTTACAAGTAACAAATAAATAATTTGAACAACTGATATAAATGAATGAATGATGAAAAAATTGCAACAGCAAGAACTACTGCTCATTAGCAGGCGCAATATGGACTTTTCAGCTCTGCACCGTCTCACATCAAAAAACAACAGTTTTCCTGAAGTTTTTTTTAATCTATTTTTCACTGGACTTTTTCTTCCAAAACTGCACCGCGTTGATGCGCAATAGCACACATGAGTTTCTGGACCTTCGGAGCTATAACAGTGATACATTTAACAGGTGTTACGGTAGCTGGTTGCACTGCTGATAATATAAAGATGAGGAACAGAGCGCACCACTAGAGGGGCGCTAATGATCCTTTTGGATGTGGTCAGCACCCATTAAAACACGAAGAAGAAGAAGAAGGGCGCACCACTTTTAAAACAGAAGAAGAAGAAGTGGTCATAAACGGTGATGCGGAGCTGTTATGGTAAGTGTGTTAAGCCGGGCATACACTGTACAAGTTTTTCAGTCGTGGTACTTATATCGTTTCAAACTGTGCGACGGAACCGCAGGTTTAAAAGTTCACCGCTCACGATCTGTGTACGGCGCAACGCTCGGACGCGACCGGAGTGCTCATACTGTAGAAGAAGAAGAAGAAGACGGAAGTGTCGATGGCTACTGTAAACATTACCGGAGAGAAACGTGCTGCTTTGGCAATATGTGCAATTTTGTGTGCAGAAAGCCCTAAAAAGAAAAGGCGACGACGTATTTGGAGAAAGACATGGCTGAGGAAACATGACTACTACGGTCTGCCAGTTTTACAGAAATAACTTGAGGTAAGCTGGCGACAGTTGTCGTGCCAAACTAGGTATCCCCGCCAGGATTTGTATCCCCTGCGTCGGGAGCGCGCATTCAGCTTGCTGAACGCAGTAAACTCTGCCTCATTTCCAGACAATTCGGCGTGAAAATCAAGATGTTTTATTTCTCTTAACGAAATATAGGAATAGTGCCGTTACATTATCGTTCAGTTAATGGGTTAAAATTGAAAACGTAACACTTACGATCGTAAGGGATTGCTATGTCGGTTAAAACTAAACTGATCACTCAGTATAACTCGTTCTGATAAAGTAAACGGCTCTGTGGTCATCTCCAGACGTGTCACGAAAGTATTATGTCATTAGATTGTTGCATGTCTGTCTGCTGAAACTAAAAACCCACCTTCCTGAGTCCATCACAGCTGTCTACTTGTTTGTTTTTTTTGTGTGGATAGGCCTCCCTACTGAAGCTGCCCCCGCGACCCGACCCCGGATAAGCGGAAGAAGACGGACGGACGGACGGACACCTCTTATAACAACAAGCACCTGCTGAAAATTTGAAGCTGTTAGCTCTTTTAATGAAGAAGTTACAAGGGGATACAAAAAATATCGGGGTCAGCCTGCCAGAATATGTATCCCCTTCCAAAATGGACTAACAGTAGCTCATATTCTTGAGTCTTGGCACATAAACACCTCTTATAATCACAAACAACTGTAGAAAAGTTGAAGCTGTTAGCTCTTTAAATTAAGAAGTTATAAGGGGATACAAAAAATATCGGGTCCAGCCTGCCACAATATGTATCACCTTCCAAAATGCACTAAGAGTAGCCCTCATTCTTGAGTTTTGGCACAAAAGGTGGGTTTTTAGTTTCAGCAGACAGACATGCAACAATCTAATGACATAAAGCTAATACTTTCGTGACACGTCTGGAGATGACTACAGAGCCGTTTACTTTATCAGAACGTGTTATACTGAGTGATCAGTTTAGTTTTAACCGACATAGCAATCCCTTACGATCGTACTAACAAGTGTTACGTTTTCAATTTTAACCCATTAACTGAACGATAATGTAACGGCACTATTCCTATATTTCGCTAAGAGAAATAAAACATCTTGATTTTCATGCCGAATAGGGGGTTTTCAGCTGACGTCACGCTCACGTGACTACTCAGCGCGTCCGCCATATTGGGTGGCAGTCGTTTCGCACCATTGACCTGCATTGTATGACGCCTTAGGCAGTATTGGAAGTGAACAATGGGGAAAACGTGTTTAATGGTTGGTTGCACGGCCCGTGGAGGTGGAGATCAACGCTCTTTCTATCGCCTACCAGCCGTAATAGTGAATCAGTGTGAAAAAACAAAACAGCTCTCTGAACAACACCATCACCTATGGCTGACACGGACATCCAGGTCCGATTTGGACGGTGTTAAGCTGGAATACGCCAGAGTCTGCGGTGCTCACTTTGTCACAGGTAATTAACTGTTAAGTATTTAAAACATGTAAGAAGAATATATTAATAATAGGGCTTGGGCGTTATGACTTATTACTTTCCGCGGCTGCCATGTTGACTGCCTCCGCCGCCTCTACTGCCTATGACTACCGCGTACTGTACTCCCTCTCTCAGCCGTGTTTTAATTTGATTAATTTCACCTTAACTTGATTTCAACCATGGTAAACCGTTGCTGTATTGTGGACTGTAACAGCGCAACACATGATCGCCATGGGAAAAACATAGAAACAGATTAATTTTCCACCGCTTTCCTGCCTGGAGGCACAACCACGGAGAACAAGTGTCAGAGATAACAAAGAGTCGTCGGCTCGCTTGGATCGTGGCTGTAAGACGACCGAACATAACTTTCCACAGTATCCCGATGTCAATGAGAGTGTGTTCTAAACCTTTGAAACACATAGCAGCTAGTTAAAAGTACATTACATGCGTGAGTGGTTGTTAGCACTGACGGTTAGCATGTGCCAGAGCCCGTCTGAGCGCAGCTTACCTTTGAACGAGTTGCTGTGTTCCCACTGTTTGCTGGCTTTATGATCTGCAGCTCCTACCAGCGCCAATACGGTAAATACAACTTCATTTTGCACTGGTCATTGTTCTGCTTAAATAATTAAAGCCACGAGCGGCGTCGATCAGCCCTGCAGCCAAGCGCCTTCGCGCACCGCCGGCCGCCGGCCGTCAGCCACCGCAGAAGCATGCGACACATTTGCGTCGGATTGTTTACATTTTTACCATCTTATTAAAACTCACCCGTCCACGTATGATGGCGATTTCCTTGATGTACATAACCAGATGTGAACTGGTTGTGAGCCTCTAGACCCTTGTAAGCTCTCATTTCCTCAAGAGTGTGCAGAGGGTTTTTACCGAACACCAGGTAATGCACTATGTCGCCGTGCTCTACATTTGGCCAATCATCTGGATTACGGCTAAACAAGGCACCGCGGAGGGCATAGGGGTCCATATGGTCGATCACGGAACATTTCCTCAGATATACGTCCTTATCTGGTCGCTCTAGCGTGCTGGCGTACTTATCCATTCGCGATACGATAATACGTGTACGACAACTAGAGATAAGGAAGTGTACCACCCAATATGGCGGACCGGAAGTTGGCCAGTGACGTCAGTGAAAACCCCCTATTGTCTGGAAATGAGGCGGAGTTTACTGCGTTCAGCAAGCTGAATGCGCGCTCCCGACGCAGGGGATACAAATCCTGGCGGGGATACCTAGTTTGGCACGACACCGTGCACATTTAACACCCCAGCCTTTTGCTCTTTGTTTATCAACAACGAGATATGTCGATATTAAAAACAGAACAATGTATTAGGAATTAAAAAAAATCAATTTCAGTTTATTAGAATGTGATGTTTAAAAATATTTAGACTTCGCAAAGCTGGAGGTTAAAAGTTTCATTGATTTCAAACACTCTCCTGATGCAGGGGACACAAATTCTGGCGGGGATAAGTCGTTTGGCTGTGCTATCCTAGGGTCTTGGTGATATCACAGTAAAATGAGCAAAAGTCTGGGCTATTTCTGCCCTGTGATGGACTGCCGACCTGTCCAGGGTCTACCCCGCCTCTCGCCCATTGACAGCTGGAGATCGGCACCGGTCCGAACCCAGCAGGGATAAACGTGTTAGAAAATGGATGATGGATGGTCTGGCTTATTTCTTTTTCCTCGCCATTAAGATCTTTGCCAACTGGCGCCAGAAAATGCTATTATTGGGCTTTCTTCGTTTGGAAACACCTTACACATTGAACGCACTCAGCTGACAATACACCGATCTGATTGGTTGAGCAGCAAAAATCGAATCACGTGACCTCTTGGACGGGAGCGCAACAGTTCAGATTTTTTATCAGCAATAACTTATTAATGTGCAAGTGAAAACGTGGGATTATTGGTGTTTTGAGATCACTGCTATGTGTAGCAACATATCTAAGTGCAAGAAAGTCTGACAGTTCATACGAAACTTCTTAAGGAGACGTCCCACAGATTCTGGCCCACGGCCTCGTTTTGAGGAAACTACGGTTGTAGCTCAGAGTCTGCCTTGCGGTGGTTGCGGAGAGGTGTCTGTTTTGTAGAATAAATCATCCGCCGATGAGTTATTGATCTGGAAAGCCGAATCTGAAACCACCGAAAAACATTTCAGATCCCAAATGTACAGCGTTCTAATTCTTCCAGTCTATTAGCAGCTTCCCGTAAGAGGTCGGCCACTGAACGTCTGCCTGCTGAGTTATTATTAAACAATGCTTCATGTTGGGGAAAAGCCATGTAGATTTGACCGATGCAGTAAAATGCTAACCAACCAATGGGAAGAAGTTGAGCCCTTAAGACACAGCCCTCCTCATTTGCATAATGAGGCAGAAATGCATACAGAAATGTAAAAAGGAGAGACAGAAATGTAAAAAGGACAGGCAGAAATGTAAAAAGGAGAGACAGAAATGTAAAAATGGCAAACAGAAATGTAAAAGGGACAGATAGAAATGTAAAAACGAGAAACAGAAATGTAAAAAGGACAGATAGAAATGTA
Source organism: Fundulus heteroclitus (assembly GCF_011125445.2). NCBI lineage: Eukaryota > Metazoa > Chordata > Actinopteri > Cyprinodontiformes > Fundulidae > Fundulus > Fundulus heteroclitus. The sequence goes on from NC_046363.1 coordinate 465,507, forward strand.
AAAACGAGAAACAGAAATGTAAAAAGGACAAACAGAAATAAATAGCATCTGAGAAATAAATAGGGCAAAAAAATACAAAGAAAGAATAAAACAGACAAAAATATTATAACATGCACATAAATAAATACTTAAAAAAATAAGTAATTAATAAATAAAGTGGCTAATTAAAGGAAATATATACATTTTGTCTCACTGTATAATTCATTTTCTATCTGCATTTATTTGTGCATTGTATTTTTGGTGGCACATAATTGTATGCATATTAAGTTATTGAGCATTTATTTATTTCTGTATTTATTTTTAAATATGGAAGACTTGGTCCTCCATACTCCAGGGCTCAACAAGAGTTCATCTAAAGATGTTTTAGAACTGATTGATGAACTTTAGTTTATATTTCAGAAAGTTAGTTATAAGTAGAGTTATGTGGTTTTTTGTTTTTTGGATACAATCCGGGTTAGCACCCGAACATCCCTTTCAGACAGCTTCCTCGTGCGTCCACAGTTAATCCTGTTGGATGTGGTTCATCCACATTACCCTGGACACCGTGGCTCTTGATACATCACAAACACTTGCTGTCTTGGTCACAGATGCAAGGCAAGGCAAGGGAAATTTATTTATATAGCACAATTCAGTACATAGACAATACAAAGTGCTTTACATGATTAAAATATAGCAAAATAAACGCAAGTAGGAATAAAATGTAGATAGAAAATAGAATAAAAGCAAGTACAGATAGAATGTAGAAACACAGAAGAACATTAAAAACAGTAAAACAGTTTAACTAGAACAGTCAAAGGCAATTTTAAACAAATGTGTTTTTAATCTTGATTTAAATTAACTCAGGCTTTCCGCACTTTTACAGTTTTCTGGAAGTTTGTTCCAGATAAGTGGAGCATAGGAACTAAATGGTGCTTCTCCTTGTTTAGTTCTGGTTCTAGGTATGCAGAGTAGGCTGGAGCCAGAAGACCTGAGTGGTCTGGAAAGTTGATACACTGATAACAAGTCTGTAATGTATTTAGGTGCTAAGCCATTTAGGGATTTATAGACTAACAGAAGTATTTTAAAGTCTATTCTCTGAGATATAGGGAGCCAGTGTAAGGACTTTAGAACTGGGATGATGTGCTCTACTTTCTTAGTCTTAGTGAGGACGCGGGCAGCAGCGTTCTGGATCAGCTGCAGCTGTCTGATCCACTTTTTAGGCAGACCTGTGAAAACACCGTTGCAGTAATCAATTCTACTAAATATAAACGCATGGATTAGTTTTTCCAGATCCTGCTGAGACATTAGTCCTTTAATCCTGGAAATATTCTTCAGGTGATAGAAAGCCGACCTTGTCACTGTCTGTAAATGCTTTTGGAGGTTCAGGTCTGAGTCCATCACTACAACCAGATTTCGGGCCTGATCAGTGGTTTCTAGCTGAAGCGACTGAAGCTGTGTGCTAACTTTTGATTTCTCCTCTATTGGTCCAAATATTATTACTTCAGTTTTGTTTTTATTCAATTGAAGAAAGTTTTGACACATCCAGCAAGATGTGCACCAACAATTTGTCCTCCTTTGAACTCACCCATGTCACCCATAATGTTGTGTGCATTGCAATATTTTGAGCAAAACTGTGCTCTTACCCTGCTATGAATGGGAAACGTTGACCGTCGGCTGTCGGCAATTAGCTCATTAGCTGCGTCTCAGATCGAAATACGCAGTTTGCAGCTCTGCAGACGCAGAGTTTTCCCGGTCGGCAGGTTTTGATGAAGACAAATCCTTTTCACTCAGAAGGTTTGATTTAAAATCCCCAAGCGATGAGAGACTACGACCAAGGAACTCAGAAGCTTTGCCTTTGACGGTCACGCCCACCACCAGGCGGGCGCCTTCTTCAACTTCTTCAGAAGTTGAACGATTCTAGTGTTGAATTTGGACTGCTGCTTGGTATTAATTTTGCTTGAAAGATCTTGGAGAATTTCTTGAACTGGCACATTTTGGACACTAAAAACAACATACAAATACACAAATGAAAACATGCTAATCTTATGAGTAACAACTTAAGTCATGTAAACATTTAAGTTCTAACATATATATATATATATATATATATATATATATATATATATATATATATATATATATATATATATTCTTTGACTTTTCAATTGTATTTTCATGATTAAACTATACTCGGAGCTTTGCTTTGATTTATTCATGTATGTTTGACAAATCCTTGAAATTCCTGTGGCAATCATTCTGGGGTGCCTAAATGTTTGCTAACACAAAGCACCAGGTTCAACTAAATGTCGTTGTTGGAGCTTGAGTACCCAGCTGACCCTATACATCTTCCCCACTCAGCTTCCTTAAAATAGGTGTTTGCTACAGCAATTAGCAAACACCTATTGGAACTGCGCATCTCCTGAGTTCATTACAAGAGCTAATTATCAGTGCAATGCTCCTAAGAATGTTTGTAAATGTCATAATGGATAATCATTGTTGTGATGAGGTGTTGAAGGAGGACGATTGAAAAGGGTAGGTGGGTCTTAAAGAGACGGAGCCCAATTTCAAAGTGTTGGATATGGCCATGATACAAAGACAAATTTCTTCTAAGTCATGTTTGATATCTACAGCTTTTTTTGCAACAACTAAAGGGAACATATTTAATAGATTTTGCTAGAAAATAGTACAATGTGCCTGGGAAATACATAATGCGCCCCTTTAAGCTGGGGAGTGGTGGCCTAGTGGTTAGAGCAGTGCACTTGTGCTCTGAGAAAGTTGCAAGTAACCGGTTTTATCCCCACAGCCTGCACTCTGGGTCCCTGAGCAAGACCCTTAACCAGCAGCCCACTGCTCCCCCAAGGGAGATGGGTTAAAAGTAGGGAACACATTTTGTTGTAATGTATGTTGCAATGACAATAAAGATGATATTACTATTAAGATATGGATATAACAGTAGAGTAGTCACTGTTGACTTTCCATACTGGCCATTATTGCCAAGTTCAATTCCTCATCATCTGTAGATTCATCAGAGATAGATGCCACAAGAGTTAAATACGACGAATAGTCTTCATCATAAATCTTTGTGGTCAGATTTCTATCACTTTGTCCAAGGTTATTTTCATCATGACTGCTGCAGCCAGGTGTGGTGTCAGTTCCAACGCCTCCAAGGACAGAAATGATGGTGACTGTCACGAACCAGAGACAGATGGACCCAGTATTCAACCAGACAAGCAGAGGTTAGGTGAAAGAACATTTATTTACAAAAATGCAAAAACAAAAACGGGCATCAGGCCAAAAAAGGGAAGAATGTGTCTAATAACCAAAAATAACAAAAAGCAGTCACTGACAAAACTATTAACAAAAACAGGGGACAGGCTAACTTAGAAATCCAGAGACAAGCAGTGGTCAGTTAAACAGGCAAACAAACGTGGAACAGGGAATGCTGGACAAGACTCACCGATAGGGATTGGAAAGACAAACAATGATGTGGCAGATTGCAGGGGGCAGAGGCAGGTATAAGTAAGGGAGTGATCAGGTGAATGGAGTGAAACTAATTAGTGACATGGGTGGAGCTAATCGGGAACAGGGAAGTGCTTGGGAGTAAAACTGAAGCCGATTGGATGGTGACTGGTGAAGGGGAGTGACAGGAAGACAAAAGAATGCTGGCAGGTGAACTGAGTTTAGACTGGTGACAGAAATGGTCTGAGCAGGCCGGATAAACTTATAACCTAAAACAAAATCAAACACTAAGACAGAACCAAAATTAGAAACTGAACTTAAGGCAGGAGAGTAAAGTAATTAATCAAATAACAAACAAAACACATAACCAAACCCAAATCATGACAGAGCCCCTCCCTCAAGGGCGGATTCCAGACGACCTTAATGAAAAGAAAGAAAACAGACTGGACCGGGCGGGTGGAGGGGCTTTCAGGACGGAGGGTCAGAATCAAACCAATGTCCAAACACAAACCAAGAACAAACAACAAACCCAACAGGGCGTATGGGTGAAAAACAAACCGAAAATGTAAAAAAAAAAAAAAAGTCTGTAGGAACAAAAAGTCTGGCGGACGTCCCGGAGGACGGCCCCGGCGTGTCGGGTTCTCCGGCGACGTCCCGGAGCACGGCCCCGGCGTGTCGGGTTCTCCGGCGGACGTCCCGGAGCACGGCCCCGGCGTGTCGGGTTCTCCGGCGGACGTCCCGGAGCACGGCCCCGGCGTGTCGGGTTCTCCGGCGGACGTCCCGGAGCACGGCCCCGGCGTGTCAGGTTCTCCGGCGGACGTCCCGGAGCACGGCCCCGGCGTGTCAGGTTCTCCGGCGGACCTCCCAGAGAACGCCGGCGGAGCAGGGCTTTCGGAGGCCTTCGCCTGGAGAGGGAGAAAACAGACCCTGGCGCCGGACTAAACACTAAGGACGGCGCTGTACTAAAAGCTGGGGACGGCGCCGGACTACCGGCTACAGGGGGCGCCGGACTACCGGCGACTGGTGCGGGAGCCTGGCTACAGGCGACTGGTGCGGGAGCCTGGCTACAGGCGACTGGTGCGGGAGCCTGGCTACAGGCGACTGGGGCGGGAGCCTGGCTACAGGCGACTGGGGCGGGAGCCTGGCTACAGGCGACTGGGGCGGGAGCCTGGCTACAGGCGACTGGGGCGGGAGCCTGGCTACAGGCGACTGGTGCGGGAGCCTGGCTACAGGCGACTGGGGCGGGAGCCTGGCTACAGGCGACTGGTGCGGGAGCCTGGCTACAGGCGACTGGTGCGGGAGCCTGGCTACAGGCTACGGGCAGGGCCTGGCTACAGGCTTCGGGCAGGGCCTGGCTACAGGCTTCGGGCAGGACCTGGCTACAGGCTTCGGGCAGGGCCTGGCTACAGGCTTCGGGCAGGGCCTGGCTACAGGCTTCGGGCAGGGCCTGGCTACAGGCTTCGGGCAGGGCCTGGCTACAGGCTTCGGGCAAGGCCTGGCTACAGGCTTCGGGCAGGACCTGGCTACAGGGTACGGGTGACAGTGCTTTGAAACTACGAGGAGCTGGCACTGGAGACAGTGCTTTAACGCTATGAGGAGCTGGCACTGGAGACAGTGCTCTAACGCTACGAAGAGCTGGGACTGGAGACAGTGCTCTAACGCTACGAAGAGCTGGGACTGGAGACAGTGCTCTAACGCTACGAAGAGCTGGGACTGGAGACAGTGCTCTAACGCTACGAAGAGCTGGGACTGGAGACAGTGCGCTTAAGCTACGAGGAGCTGGCACTGGAGACAGTGCTCTAATGCTACGAGGAGCTGGCACTGGAGACAGTGCGCTTAAGCTACGAGGAGCTGGCACTTGAGACAGTGCGCTTAAGCTACGAGGAGCTGGCACTGGAGACAGTGCGCTAAAGCTACGAGGAGCTGGCACTGGAGACAGTGCGCTAAAGCTACGAGGAGCTGGCACTGGAGACAGTGCGCTAAAGCTACGAGGAGCTGGCACTGGAGACAGTGCGCTAAAGCTACGAGGAGCTGGCACTGGAGACAGTGCGCTAAAGCTACGAGGAGCTGGCACCGGACACTGAGTCTTTGAGCTGCGGGGAGCAGGCACCGGACACTGAGTCTTTGAGCTGCGGGGAGCAGGCACCGGACACTGAGTCTTTGAGCTGCGGGGAGCAGGCACCGGACACTGAGTCTTTGAGCTGCGGGGAGCAGACACCGGGGCAGAGATTAAGGGCTGGTCCTCCAGGACCCCCTCACGGGACTCGAGCGGAGGCGGACCCTCCGAATCTCCCTCCTCGTCGCCAAGCGGAGGCGGACCCTCCTGGGTCTTCACGTCGCCCGCTGGCGGCGACCCCTCAGGGGCAGGAGCCGAGGCGTCAGCCAGACCAACCGCTTGCCGGCGTTTGCGGTGGCGGGGCGGCTGCGGCAGAGCGCTCCTCCCTTGGAAGTGGCCTCTGGGACCAACACCAGGGGGACAAAACGCCAGCCTGGAACCCTCAAACGAGACTCCCAAGACAACCTCAGGTAAGCGCCTGACATCCTCTTCTGTCCCAAACAAAGCCCAAGTGTCCATCATAATCTTAAGTCCAGATCGCAAACTCGGTGTCGGGTTCATTGTGGGAAAAAAAAAAGAAAAAGAGGAGAGGGAAAAAAAAAAACAACGTACTTGTCTGGCGATGGGTCCGGTTTATGGCCACATCATTCTGTCACGAACCAGAGACAGATGGACCCAGTATTCAACCAGACAAGCAGAGGTTAGGTGAAAGAACATTTATTTACAAAAATGCAAAAACAAAAACGGGCATCAGGCCAAAAAAGGGAAGAATGTGTCTAATAACCAAAAATAACAAAAAGCAGTCACTGACAAAACTATTAACAAAAACAGGGGACAGGCTAACTTAGAAATCCAGAGACAAGCAGTGGTCAGTTAAACAGGCAAACAAACGTGGAACAGGGAATGCTGGACAAGACTCACCGATAGGGATTGGAAAGACAAACAATGATGTGGCAGATTGCAGGGGGCAGAGGCAGGTATAAGTAAGGGAGTGATCAGGTGAATGGAGTGAAACTAATTAGTGACATGGGTGGAGCTAATCGGGAACAGGGAAGTGCTTGGGAGTAAAACTGAAGCCGATTGGATGGTGACTGGTGAAGGGGAGTGACAGGAAGACAAAAGAATGCTGGCAGGTGAACTGAGTTTAGACTGGTGACAGAAATGGTCTGAGCAGGCCGGATAAACTTATAACCTAAAACAAAATCAAACACTAAGACAGAACCAAAATTAGAAACTGAACTTAAGGCAGGAGAGTAAAGTAATTAATCAAATAACAAACAAAACACATAACCAAACCCAAATCATGACAGTGACATCCTCTTCATCATTGCTGCATGTTCCCAGCTTGCCATCTTCCTCGTGACTTGACATTGGAATAGTTTATCTGGGTTTCTGGGAAATCCACCTCAATACAGTCATCTTTTCCAGTGGTGGTACATATGTTCAAAGGTTAATTTTCTTCATCAGAGTCAGACTATAGAAAGAACAACAAAATAAACTATCTTTTGATGAGTTCTGCTGTTACCAATATGAGATGTTCAATAAAAAAAATAAACCAACGAACCAGAAGAGTTTTTGATGGCCTCACATACAAGGCTTTGGTTTTGAAAACCTTGTGTATCAGCATCCCATTAAGTTCTTGACCCTCCTGGAGTTTGGGGGCTACAAGCTTACTGCCACAACCCATGAGAAACTCAAGGCTGCAAAGATGTGAATGTCAAACAAAATATTTCCCATGTTATATTTATGCAAATAGTTGCTAACTGGTGTTAAAATGCAGACATGTCATTTAATTTACAAAGGAAATATGTAAATGTGTCGAGTGAAAATAGAAAACAGGCTTTACCTGACATCTTCTGGAATGCGTTCACCAAAACCAGCTCTGATCTGTTCCACGACTGTTTTGTAGTCCCAGGCTTTCTGAAATTTAAAAGCACTGAAGATATGTCCGTGCTTGTGTAATCTCAGTTTTGACCCTTGCTTGCACACCAGTCCCCAAGATGGATTTGGAAGTAGTACAACATCCTTGTTGAAATGGTCAAAATACTGCGGTCTGGATCTAAAATTACATTTAAAAATCAAATAGCAACATGAAAAGCCAAAAATGTTTCCCAATTTTGAAAAAAAAGAAAAGAAAAATATTTTCTGGCTTTGAATTCATATTGTTGCTGTACATTTAGAAGTTATTTTCCCAAAATTATTTAACAAACAAAGTCATAAATTTTCTCACTCTCAATCCATCTAGCTTTTTATGTCTTGACAGATAAATAAATTACTGGGGTCCGTGCACCTTTTGTTAACATTTTTTTATTGATTGTCTAAGCATTTAAAAAATTAATTCAGCGATTTTTTTGATGTATTTTTCACTTTAGTCACCCATCAAAAATCTTGTGATTACAAAACGCCCCGTGACCTCATTTGATTGATATGGTTTGGGTTTTATATCAAAAATAAAAATTACATAAATAAAACACAATGTGTTTGAAAGCAGTGGTAACTGACTGATATCCTTCAAATTAAAAGGAGCATAACACAAATCGGAAAAGACTTTGATTCATTTGGTTATCACAAAACCAAATGAAAATATGTAAAACAAAACAAAAAAGAAAACAAAATAACAGAAAAACACAAATGATTAAGACAATAAACTAACAACCTCGACATCATTAGGTGTTGTCAGTTTACCGAAAAAAAAAATTAGAAATGTTATGCTGAGAAGACTGTTGGATCCCAGCCTCTCTAGCTTCAGGTGCGCTCCAGATACAGGGGGAACTAATCGTCACAAGTGAAAAGTATTTCACAAGACAAATCTTTAAATAAAATGAGGGCCGTTTTATAACCGTCTGATTGTTGACGTAAGGATGAGGTAAAAAAAGAAACGAAGAAAACCAACCCGTCGATGTATTGTAATTTTTAAATTACTTGTAATTACCCCACATGTTTAAATTAGTAATAAAATGTTTGTTTTTAATTCTCAATCAAAGACCAATGGATTCAACTGTTCACGGACCATACAGACAATTTGTTAAGCTAGCCCATGACTTTATCAGAAAATCTCAAATTACCTTTTCTTCCTTGTTGTTGATGTCCATGCACCGAAGCGCTGTTGAGCTTGATAGCGAGGGGCAGATTCCCTTCTGACTGTAGCTGCAGCTGGTACAGGCATGCTACGCTGGCGGGATGGAAACAGAGATGCTAAGCGGCTATCCACCGAGTCCGGAGTTGGAGTTGAAGTTATCGGTTGCTGTCAGAGCGTTGTAGCATTTGACAGGGTTCTGATTGTCTCCGTTGAAGCTAAAATATTGTTGAGTAATGCCACTGCTTCCATGAGGTGTTCAGTGGGTCGCTGAGCAGACATCGGTGGGTCTAGTATCAACTAGAGATAGCACAAAAAACGTGCGATGCTAACCCGCCCGCCTCCCCCGCCAAAAAATAAATAAACACCACTTTGTAGCATTTGACAGGATTCGGAACAAGGTCTCTGTTGAAGCCAAAATGAAGCTGAGTTAATGGCTCTGCTTCTATGAGGTGTTCAGCCGGTAGCTGAGCAATAATCAATAATTTCATTTTGTAAAATATCGGATGGAGATTGCGCAACATGTACGAAGCTAGCCAGAATGACCTCTGTTTAAAACAACATCCGGTTTAATGACGTTCCTTCCTGTTTCACTGAAATGCCTTCCGTTTCAACTGAAATGCCTTCCGTTTCAACTGAAATCCGTAGCTTTTCAGTAGTGTGTGTGAGAGCTTTTTCAGTAGTGTATATGAAAGCTTTTTCAATAGTGTATATGAAAGCTTTTTCAGTAGTGTATATGAAAGCTTTTTCAATAGTGTATATGAAAGCCTTTTCAGTAGTGTATATGAAAGCTTTTTCAATAGTGTATATGAAAGCTTTTTCAGTAGTGTATATGAAAGCTTTTTCAATAGTGTATATGAAAGCTTTTTCAGTAGTGTTTATGAAAGATTTTTCAATAGTGTATATGAAAGCTTTTTCAATAGTGTATATGAAAGCTTTTTCAGTAGTGTATATGAAAGCTTTTCAATAGTGTATATGAAAGCTTTTCAGTAGTGTTTATGAAAGCTTTTCAGTAATGTATATGAAAGCTTTTCAGTAGTGTTTATGAAAGCTTTTCAGTAGTGTGTGTGAAAGCTTTTCAATAGTGTGTGTGAAAGCTTTTCAGTAGTGTGTGTGAACGCTTTTCAATAGTATATATGAAAGCTTTTCAGTAGTGTATATGAAAGCTTTTCAGTAGTGTTTATGAAAGCTTTTCAGTAGTGTTTATGAAAGCTTTTCAGTAGTGGATATGAAAGCTTTTCAGTAGTTTATATAAAAGCTTTTCAGTAGTGTTTATGAAAGCTTTTCAGTAGTGTATATGAAAGCTTTTCAGTAGTTTATTTAAAAGCTTTTCAGTAGTGTATATGAAAGGTAAAGCTTTTCACCAGTTTATATGAACAGTTCTCACTACTTTGTATGAGAACGTTTGAGTAGGTTATATAAGAGGTAAATGTTTTCACTAGTTTATGTGAGAGCTTTTCACTAGTGTTTGTGCAAGGTTTTCAGTAGGTTATATAAGAGGTAAATGTTTTCACTAGTGTATGTGAGAGCTTTTCACTAGTGTTTACGCACGGTTTTCACTATATTATATGGAAGAGTTTAATTTAACATGTGTATATGGAAGTTATTTTTGATTTATGTGTCTAGGGGCACCCCATACCAGAGTACCATCACTGACCTTTACTCTGACTTTGTCTGCGGCATCGTCCCTAATGGAACGTACACGAGGTGTTCTACTTGGAAACCACAAGTCAACTTTCCTACAGAGGGTGGATGGTTCCTGTGTGGAGGAGACAGCATCTATCCATTGTTGCCTGTAAACTGGTCAGGTACATGTGCACCTGTGTTTGTTTCTGACCACACTGTCATCATCTCAGCTCAAGCTGTGAAGGAAAATCATCCTTCTAATAGGAGGAGAAGAGAACTCAGCTCCAGCTCAGTTTTCCAGCCCCATGATCCCATAAGGGGTTCCAACGTTCCCCTTTGAACATAAGCACTGGAGTAAAGCGACTAAAATAGGACTTTCACCTTTCCCGTGGTTTGGAGTTGGTAAATTTATGCTGATGATTGAGACACTGGACTACAGAATGAAGACCCTGGTGAACAATGACGATGGACATTAATAAAGGACAAAACAATTAAGTGAAATGAGTTTAATGGTACTGCAAAACAGAATAGTTTTGGACATGTAAACTGCTAGCCAAGGTGGCGTATGTGTAATGATTGGAATGTCCTGCTGTACGTACATTTCTGAAGCAAATTAAACTCATATTACTGAAGTGATGTCTGCTTTAAAGAATCTGCAACAAGCAATGTCCCTGGATGCTTTTCCTCTAAGTATGAACTTTCACTCCGGGTTCTTTTCAGGATCGTGGTGGCACCTTTTACTGAAAATAATGACACCCATTATTATTGTTCTTATTATTCTTTGTGATTTTATTGCTTGTGTAATCCCATGCCTAAAGTCTATGATTGCTAAAACTATGGGAAATGTAATGTTTCAACATCAAATGCTTTCACAAATCCCTCTTGAAGAAATACACTCCGTATCTTAACTTTTCCCTTGTTAAATGCTTAACAAAATGACAGTCTCATTAAAAATGCAGAATGCAAGAAAAGAATACTTGAAGTAGGTTAAGTTAAGCTTTCAATAAAATGATTAACAGGAGGGATATGTTGGGGAAATATAAATGTAATCATTTTATTTCTATCAAGTTACAGGTATTTGGTTTGTTTAAGGGTTTGCTTTCAGGAAGATTTTGTTGTTCCTTAGGCAGGAATAACAAATGGCTCTCTCAGATAAGAATTGTCTCCCTTATCCAGCTGTGCATGAAGCTGGTGAGCAATTACCATCTGCAATTTCAATTGTTTCCTTTATTGCTTTTAACCTCCTGACTAGTGATGGGTCGATGAGGCGTCATGAAACGTTTCGACACATTGCAACTCTGTGCCGATACTGTGCCGATACTGTGTCACTGAATACTGACACCTGCTGGACCTTAAAAATCCCTACAGGCAACCTGGTTGACAGAGTTAACTGACACTGATTTGATGACCAAGTATACACAATACAATTTAAATCATTGTATGTTGCATTGTATTATTTTATATTTTCATTTGAATTAAACATATATTTGATTTTTTTTAGATACAGTCAATAAATAATGTGAAGGAGGATGCTTGAGGACTGGCTTTTTTATTTTTTTTACAAATGGTTGATCGGGCGCTGTGTTTAGTTACCTGACTGATATCATCTGTTCTGAAATCGGACATGCTGAGTATGACAAAGGGAGGAAAAACTACTCAGAATAGCAACTTTCTACTCAGTGTAGATCAGCCGTTTTTTTCTGAAACGACGCTCAGAACACAGACGCACAGCGCAACCCGCCCAACCAAAAAAGCGTTGCAGAACCCATCCATCAGTGGTGCGCTCCGATCAGCACCTGGCGCTCACAGAGCGAGACTGTGGTACAACACCATCACACCAGAGTTGCAAAATGGTTAAAAATTAACCATTATTAACCGTTATTTTGTTTACAGTTCAGCTTGGATTTTCTTTACTGCGCAGCATAGCTCTGCTGTGCGCGCTGCTGTGCGCGAATGCACACCCGTGCAGCTTAGAGGGAACAGAAACAGTTTGGCGCGTCAGTCAGTTCGAAACAGGTGCTGTATTGGTCACGTGACCGAAACAGTTCCTGTATCGGTCACGTGACTTTTCCGTAGCAATACACACATCGACACGGGTTTCGCTCTATGAGACCGACACATGCGCCGACGCATCGGTGTTGCCGGACCCATCACTACTCCTGACCCTTTTCAACCCTCATGTTGTAAATTCCTGAAACCTCCTGACCCAATCCTCCTGACCGCCTCTTTGATGTGTGACAATAAAGACAAGAGGACAGAAATGACCCGACGCAGATGATCCCAAACTTTCAGGGAGGGAAGTTCTCCGTTTGGGTATCCTCTGTCCTTTTCTATAGAACAGTCTAAAACTTGTGTTGTGTGGTTTTCATTCTAGGATAAAAGGGGTTATCTTTAATAACCCTATCAAGAGCGTTAACGGGTGTATGGGTAAGCGTCAAATTCAGCAAAGCTCTAGAACTCGGATACCGCCTTGCTGAAATCACTGAGGTCTGGCATTTTGAAAAACAGAGCAGTTCAATCTTTAAACCGTATATCCACACTTTTCTCAAGGGTAAGCAGGAGGCTTCAGGTTTCCCGGCTGAAGCGATGGATGAGGAAAGTCATTTGAAATATGTGGCTGACTACAAACGTGAGCAGGGCATCTAGTTGGATATGGAGATTGTACAAGACAAAAGATTGAGGTGAATCCGGCTAAAAGGCAGGTGGCTAAATTGTGTCTGAACAGTTTTTGGGGCAAATTTGCACAGAGAAATCATTTGGCTCAGACGACCATTGTCTCTGACCCCGATGAATTTTCAACTTCCTGTTTTCAGGTAAATACACAGTGAGCTACTTTCACTTCTTGAACAATGAAATGTGTATGGTTCAGTGGAAATACAGCAATCGCTGCATCTCTCCACCCTTTACAACTGCCCACGCGCGTCTGAAATTGTACACCTGTCTCGAACGACTTCAACAGTGTGTTTTGTACATTGATACGGACAGCTTGATCTATGTGGTTAAACTGGGTCAGACCTCCCTCGAGTTAGGAAATTTTTTAGGTGATTTAACTGATGAACTTTAAGGCGACACCATACAGGAGTTTGTTTCCGCAGGTCCGAAAAGCTATGCTTACCAGACGAGACACCGAAAACAAGTGGTGATGAAGTTTAAAGGTATCACTCAGACTCATGAATGCAGTGAGAGGGTGAATTTTGACAGCGTGAAAGACCTGGTAGAAGGTTATCTGCAAGGTTCTACAGGGGATGTTTTACAGGCTCTACAGCCTACCAACAGGAGGGATAAAATAAACTTCCAGCTTCAAAATGCCACATTTCAGAAAAAGCTCCGGGTGGTGTATGACAAGAGAAGGCTTTTTCCTGACGGAACAACCCTTCCGTTTCGTTATCAAAGGCTAACTGAGAAAAAATGTCGCTGTCCTGTGAAACACAGGAGGTTGAATTTGATCCAAGATTCAAAACCCCCTTTTCGTGTATTATTTCAGGGCTTTTTAGGTTTCCAAAGTATGTATTCTGAATTGCAAAAAATGAATAAAACGATTAAATTCATCTAGGAACTACCTGATTCATTTGATGATGAAAATCTGTTTCCTCCTGATCAAAATGATTTGGTTATTTTAGACTATGTAATTTTCCAGGCTTCGGAGCATCCAGAAGTGCTCAAGATTTTTACCCAATACCGGCATCGTAAAAGTATGAACGTTATTATGCTGACTCAGAATGTGCTTCATCAAGGCAAGTAAAGCCGTACCATCAGTTTTAAACGCTAATTATAAGGTGTTGTTTAAGAACCCCAGAGATAAACTGCAACTAAATATATCAGCCCGTCCAATATTTCCGTCAAAAAAAACTTTCTTTATGGAGAGTTTTCAAGACGCCACCAAAGAACCTCACGGGTACTTAATCGTCGATCTGACGTTTCAGACTGAGAATTGGAATGCTCCCAGGTCAGTGGCCGGCTATCTATGTACCGAAATTAAACTAATTCATCATGTCAGCGCGCATAAGAAGGAACGCTCCCTTATTCAGAGCTCTGTTTCATACATCTCAGAAATCAAAGATATTCTTGCCCACTGCTCACCTGATTTTCTCAAAGCCTTGTGTGAGATAGCTCTCAATATCTTAAAAGGTAACGTTAAAGTATCTCCTTCACAACATAAAAAACTGGAAAAGCAGAAAAAGATCATCAGACTGCGAGCTGATATAAGAACCGGTTTAAAACGCAAGCGGCTGGTTCTGAAAAATCAAACGGGTAGTTTTATTCTTCCTTTATTGACTACCGTGGCCCCTTTAATCGGAGAACTGGTGGGAGGTTTCATCAGGAGATGAGAGAAAATGTCTCTTAGGGCTGTGCAAAAGATGTATCTGGTTTCACCGCATCAGTTCAAACGTTTGACCCCGTCAGAGCCTTCTATCAGACAGACCGCCGAAGAGGATTTGAATTCTAAAATGAGAGAGATTCTGAATGAACCAGGACTGAGTTCTTATGAAAAAATTATAAGGTACAATGCTCTGTTGCAGAGATATCTCACTCTAATGAAGCAGGGTCAGCTGGACGAACCCCGAGTGACTTTAACTGTGCAATGTGACCCTGTGTCTCAAAATAATGAGGCTGACTCTACCGGTTTTCCAGCCTCTCCTGCAGTATTGGACCAAACCGCTAACGAGGTTTTAAAAGCTCTACCTAACAGAGATCACAAAAACGCTAAATACATACTGAAAAAGTTATCAGAAGTTGGCACGAGTTGGACCTCAAAAGGCAAATTTGTTTATCGCGATCATGTGATGGGAGGTTCACATTTGGTTGATGTGCTCAAAAACCTTCTGCTTCCGTTTAAGAGGAAAACACAGACCCATGAACTTGTAGGTTCGACCCCATTCATGGCAGCCCTAAAGGAGCTAAACATCCCCGTGTCGTCAGTCAGTAATCCGCAAGCCCGTGACCAATACAGAGGCATGACAGAAACAGGTGTATCGGAGAAGAACGGTGATAAACCTGTCATCAAACGAAAAGTAAAAATTGAGTTGTCTCCTAAATTCCCTGGAATAGACTTAGAGGATCCCACCCCCGAGCACGGACGTGCTCGAAGACTGTGAGTCAAAACCCCCGCATGGTTGAAATTTCCACCCTAAAAGTCTGTATGAAATAAAAACTGGAGAAAAGAATTTGTAATAAAGAAACTTTAATGTTTCAAATTATTAATGTGTACAGTGGTTTTTTTAGACAAGTTACAGCTTGTAACAATTTTTAAACATTTGTAAAATACAAGTTCCATGATTAAACGAGCACGAGGTCCTATTTTTGATACAATGCTGATATTTTTCCGCAAAATCATATACCATGACATCATTGTGGTAGGTAGCCAATATGTCATGCACTGAAAGCCCACAGGCTTTATGACACAGATAATAAACACAATGGTGACCGCACACAGTTGATAGAGTGTCTTGAAGTTCACGATTATGATACAATATTTTCGAGGATCTCTATTTCAAAAATGTCACTATTCTTGATGGATAAAATTCAAAATCAGGACTGAATCCGTAAGAGTCGAAAAAGGAATCAGCTCATCGCGCTGATGAGCTGATGGTACGGATCGTGCTACCGGTACGGATAGCACAAGGGTAGCTCAAACAAAAGGCAAAAATATCTTCTTCTCCAGCACATTCTTCGCGCCTCCCCTGTCGCGCCTCACCTAATGAAAACCACTGGTTTAGATCATCCAGAGTGCTAATTTTCCCGCAGATTTAACAAACATCAGTTAAACTATTCCACCATTGAAAATGAGACTCTGGCTCTTAGCTCTTCAGTACTTCCATGTTTACTTCCATGTTCTTAGTTCCACCATTGCTGTTTAGACTGTTCATAATCCTCATGTATTCCTCTCTCAAATGTTCAACCACAATCAGAGTCCCATGTGGTGGGCTCTGTTACTGCAAGAATACAAACTTGACATTCGTCATAAAAAAGGTTCTGAAAATGTTCTTGCAGATGACCTTTCCAGGTTGTGAGTAAGTATATGTTCTGTTTTAAGGGGAGGGGTGTTATGGCTGTCGATTTTCACCCAGTAGTGCAGACTGGGCTCTGGGTTAATAATGCAGAAAAGACTGTTGTAGCACGCGCCTGGGATTTGCTATAAGGACACTGAACTAGCCTCCGACATACTGAGCTCCTGTGTGAACCATTTCCCGAAGCCATGGACCAATCAAGTCTTTAATCACCTTCTGAAGTGAAGATAGAGTGTCTTCACTTCAAAAGACACTCTGAAAGCCTCATTCAGTGGGGCTGTATTTGAACAGTGAACACGGTTTGCACCCATGTGCGCGTTTTGTGAATAACTGAAATACAAACAGCATTTGAACCATTAATAACCAATAGACCACAGCAAAACAGCTATTCTCCTACTAATGAACGATTGTGCTTCAGTCACATAACTAGGTCAAATATTTTGATATTTCTAGAAACTGAAGTTATTACATTTAAAGCTTCCAGCTTGCTTTTGCTGACAACACAAACTGTTTTGGTACAATTAACATTTATCAAAGATAAATTATCAAAAAAAGAGCAAATTGTTGTGTGGCACTTAGTGACCCAACACAGTTATGGGGCCAGTATCCCTTCCATCACTAAACACATTAAAGGGTACAATTCCTCGCCTCACGTCTAAAAGCATGTGCTTTGCTTTCTGCTTCTGATAGAGGGAAAATTACCCTCTTTCAGAGAGTAGCCTGATGGGGAGCTGCAGTTGGAGGCTTTTAGTGTTTCTGCTGGTCAAACATAAAAACAGAAAAGGTGAACACAGGTGAAGCCTAGTGTGTTGTGTTGACTTTGAGAGCTTTTAATCTCCATTACGGCTGCATAATGCCACATCTTGGATCTGATTAACTTTGACATCTCTCGGCTCAGCTCTAATCACTTGCCTACGGCCACCATCCAGTTGTCATGCTGACATTATTTGCCTGCAAAGTTTGCAGCAGGAACTTTGAAAGCATGAATGGCTTTTTGCTGAGCTACACTCTACAAAGTACTGAGTTGGTCAGAGTGGCAGTTATACATGCTAAAGTTTTCTTGTCCTGTTGTTTTGTTTCACAGTAAAATAATATTTTGTCTTGTGCATGTATTACGCATGTCTACACACACACAGTTTTAGGCATGTTCTCTAAATTAAATGGTGCAAACTCTCAAACAATCAATTCTAATTCCAGGTTGAGACAAAACAAAACTTGATATATGAAAAGGGGTTTAATACTTTTGCAGGTACTGTAAATGACTTCATCAAAATAATAATAATAATAGAAATATATATATATATTTATATATAATTTCAACAAAGCATATACAAAACAGAAAAGTGCTTTTAATTTAATTTAGTTCAAAACTGAGCAAATAATTTACAGAGCAATATTTAATATTGAATATTTAAATATTACAAAACAATTTCCTTTATGTGAACCAGCATCAAGACACATAAAAATTATTTTTTTTTGAGAGACCGCAATCTTGTGTTTTTCAAGTGCAAAAAAAATATGTGTATGGGTTTTAGAAAATAACAAGCCTCCTCCATAGAGGGATTTATATAAAAAAGTGGCCTTCTTTGACCTAAATTTGAAGCGTGATAAAAGGGTGCTTATACCAGTGGCAGTACGGACGGGCTAAATAGGGTAATGTTAATGTTGTTGCTCTTCATTTTAACTTTTTCCTGCTCAGCGAAAACCTTGTGTCTCCTCACCCTTCGCCAATCAGTGAATGGTAATCTGTTCACATAACATTTTTGATGTGAACATTTTTACCACACCGGTGCTGAACAAACTGTAATTGAAATAAAAGCCGCAAGCGGCGTCGATCGGCCCTCGCAGCCAAGCGCCGCTCTGGCCTATTGGCCACCGCGGGGGTTCGCACGTGTTCTGCCGCCAGCCACCGCAGAAGCTGTCACACATTTTCCCCGCTTGTCCACCAGGCAATACACAAAAACGCGTTGGTCAGCGCTCCCCCACGACTCACAAAAAATCTGGTGCAGATCGGTTGATGCAGTGAGGAGATACAGCTGTTGAATAATGATATTGCATTTGGCCACCAGGCCGGACTAAATCGTTCGGGGGGCCGGATCCTACCCGCGGGCCGTACGTTTGAAACCCCTGGTTTAAACATTAGTATACCAATTTAATCAAAGGTATTTTACTAGCTGTTAATCCAGCTTCATGTAAAAGTTACCCAAACCTTTTTAGTTATTTAACGTTAATTGTAATTTTATGTGTTTAAGGGTTTCGTTTCTTGCATTAAGCTTTTATGAAAGTTTGACTGTGAAATTGGTGGATACACACCCAAAAGTAATTATGTGAAAGTAACACATTAGCAATTGGAATTTTGCTAAAGTGTTACTTTAGCAATATTCCACATGTGCATGTTGTGTAACAACTTGCGTAATTCCTAACAGACCACTTCACTCTCAGAAAGCAGGTCTGCTGGTGGTTCCTAAAGCCTGTAAAACCAGAATGGTAGGCAGATCCTTTAGCTATCATGCTCCTCTCCAGTGGAACCAACTCCCAGTTTTGGTCCGTGATGCAGACACCCTGTCTACTTTTAAGACTAATCCTAAAACTTTCCTTTTTCCATCCATCCATCGTCTTCTGCTTATCCGGGGTCAGGTCGTGGGGGTAGCAGCTTCAAGAGGGAGGCCCAGACCATTCTCTCCCCAGCCACTTGGGCCAATTCCTCCGGGTGAATCCCAAAGCATTCCCAGGCCAGCAGAGTCTCTCCAGCGTGTCCTAGTTCTTCCCCTGGGCCTCCTCCCGGTGGGACGTGCCCAGAACACCTCACCAGGGATGCGTCCAGGAGGCATCCTAACCAGATGCCCGAGCTACCTCAACTGGCTCCTCTCAATGTGAAGGAGCAGCAGCTCTACTCTGAGTCCTCCCCGGATGACTGAGCTCCTCACCCTATCTCTAAGGGAGATTTTTTTAAATCACCCGTTACAAGCGACTAAAACCGCTTGCACAACTGTTCGGGAACTTTTAATCACCTGAAACCCTGAACGACGAACTTTAACCGATCGCTTTAAAACTTACTTGCTGTGGTGTGCTTTTCTCCCGGTCGGATCCCGTCAATCCCTCGTTGGCGAAAGGAGTTAACCTATGACGCGGGCCCAGCGAGTTACATCCCGGGACTTTAAACAGGTCCTTGACTCAGACCACCGGTGGGTTTCAGCACGTTGCTCTTCTCGTCAGCGAGCTGATATGTTGGGATCCACGTCACGGCACCAGGCTGATAGGGTTTTTAAAGATAACCCCTTTTATCCTAGAATGAAAACCACACAGGAAATTCGAGGTGAAAACCTTCATGCAACCCGACGCAATTATGATCGACTTTAAAGGATCCACATTTGTCTCTTTAAAGAACTCTTCTCTGAATTTCACACAACCCCTGAAAAGAATCTCCACATCGTTTTGACAATAATAAAGAGCTTCTTTCTGAAAGTCAAAGGGGTGCTTACAGACCTCGTTGTACCAAATGGAAAAACGTTACTGCTCGGCGGGATTCATGTACTCGACCGCGTAGAAGCTGTGAAGCGGATCCACGTAGTTTAATGTCTTCTCAGAGAACAAGTGGGGGAAAAAAACCTTTAGAGTGATCAGTGAAGCCTAATGCTTTTGACATTTGGCTGAGTTTCATAGTAAGGAATGAAAGACTGTCGATGAATTTCAGGCCGTAATCAGGCTCGGTAAAACAGATGATTATACTTCCCTGTGTGATTAGATATGGTTTAATGCCTAGCTGAACTATCACACTCAGAACCAAGTAAGAGTCAAATCCCCGGTTGTTGTGAGCTAAAAAAGTATAACCTCTGTAACGAGCTTTCCTGAAATTGAGTAGAAGATCCTTGACGCATTTCAATCCATAGGAATACCAAGTTTCCCCATTCAAAGTTTTTGTGCAGGCAAGATATGGAATGTGTGAACCAGACTTATCTGTAAAAGTTTCGAGATCGTAAAAAAACAATTTCTCACCGAGCTCTGGATCAGTCAGGCTTGGTTGAATGTAACACTGATGTCCGTTTAACGTTACATCAGCACCGCCAGGCACTTTCTCATGACAGACCGGGCATTTTATCGAAAATTGGTGAGGCTTGCTCTCTTTGCCAGCGGGCAAATCATATAGCTTTTTACAAACAGGACAGAATTTAGTGGTGTCACAGCTACTCACATGCTTGTGCCTATTAAAGCATAGTGAATTGCGACAGATCCGCTTACAGTCTATGCATTGTACAGAACTGTACGGCTGCATTGTACAGTTCGGATCGAGGCAAACCGAACAGCGACCTTCACAGTTATGTCTGTTCATGTTTTTGAAACCGCTAAAGCAATAGCTGCAAATGTACTTAGAACCTGTGAATGCTGTGAGACTTTTAATTCCATAATAATGATTTTTGAACAGAAACAGAAAAAAAGGATTTGAACGATCTGAAAAGTCGGTCTGGAAATTACAAAGCAGCGCGTCCTTGCTGTCTTTATGGAAAACGACAATTTTCCTGTTGAGAATCTTTTCAAATTTCTGCACATCGCTGAAAGTCACAGGAGTTTGCTCTGTCAGACCTGCCATATGCTGCCAAATTGTCCCTGGATGGACGGCTTCACTGTCTGTAAAAGTCGGATTAAAGAGATGTGCTAGACTTGTTGCAAAACAAAGTTGATTAGAAGCATTTTCAACAATATAGAGATGACGTCGTTTTTTTATGGATCAGTTCACAGTCTAACAGTTTAACGGCCTTACATTTTGCACCCCCGCTAGGCGTTCTTACAACCTGAAGGACAATTTCTAAGTTGTCGGTTAATTCCTCGTTAGATTGTGTTAAGTTGTCTTCTGAAATGCAGGCAGGATTGAATCACCTTCACCATTGACTTGCCTGGCGGTGCTGATGTATGACGAGAAAATCCTTCCCCGCTTAATTCTAGCTGAATAATTTCGTTACGGGACGTCAGAGGTGTAACAGTCTGTGCAAGGTCGGCCAGAACATCATAAACTTGTGTGTAAAATTCATATGGATCTGGAATCTCGCCAGGCTGCGAAGTGGTGATGCTGAAAGAGCGTCTTATTTCTGTAACATTGAAACATTCACGCTGGATGCTGGATGTAGAGCTCTGCTGAGTATGCTCAGAGCTATACACAGCTGACTGGCTGGTGCAGGGTTGATCCTCGGGGTCATGCACGGGAACGACAGCTTCGCTGACACCGGGATGTTGACTCGTGCTGGAGGTGGGATTTTGCAAAACAGTATTCGAAGAACCAGACTGATTAACTTGACTGCTTTCTACAACAGTTTGATTTAAACTACCCCCATGCTGCTGCTGCTGCTGCTGATGGTGCTGCGGAGACTGCTCACCTGCAGGATTAGAGTTAAATGGCTGAGAGAAGGAGGCGTTTAATTGATGGAGGGCTTGTTCTGGCGACGATAAACGCTCATAATTCCAACTCTGCTCCGTATGAGCCTGTTGTCTATCGGGAGAACTACTACCTTGATGTAAATTTGCAGACACAGACGTATCCTGAACAGGTATATTTTAAAGCTCGTTAACCATTTCCGTGATTTAATTTAAAACATCTGTAACTTGCTGCTCAAAGTGTAGTAAATCATTTTCCGTGGAGGAGGGTTGAGAGAATGAAACGTTTAATTGATGGAGGGCTTGTTCTAATCGGGAGGGTGAAGCATTAGGTAGATTCAGAACACCAGACGTATCATGAACAGGTATATTTTGTAATTCGTTTACAGCTTTTAACATTTCATTTAAAGCATCTCTCATTTGCTGGCTACCCATTTTTACAGAGGTCACAATTTTACTTGGTTACAAGGAGTGCAGTCTCGACAGCTGGAACAGTTGATCCAGCTGAATCTGGCAGGATCTCACAAATTCTGCAGCTTGCAGGCAGTATAACTGTGCTCTGTCTCTTGACGACGGAATTTGTTCAACAACCGCAGACGTTTCTGTAATACAAGAAAAATAAAAAATAGAATATAATTAGATTTTTAACATAATCAGGTTTGTATAAAAATGTATTTAATATATCACAAACTAATTCTTTGAACACATTCAAATTAAGATGTACTATGAATAATCCTCTTAACAGCACAAGCTTTGATGATTATTCGGTCGATGTCATGCTGGAGTTTCAGGACAGATGTACGTAAGTTATTCAGATGGGGTCTTCTTCTCTGTTCACTTCTTGTACGGTGCAGTGTTGGTTGTTCACTCAAAAAAACAGATTTGGTGTGTGGTAAATTAATCTAAATGTGAAGTGTTGGTTTTACTATAAATAGTTGTGTTTTGTGTTTGAACATCATTAAGTAATGTTATTTTAACATGATGTGGGATAAGTTAACATTTACTAAATTCAGTTATGCTGACAGAACCTAATGCCTATTGGGTAAGATATCAAGTGACGTATACAAGTTCAGAACAGAGGGTGGCAGTAATGTGCAAGCAGGGAGTGCATTAACAAACTTTAGTTCAAGAATTGCAGAAGAAGATAGAGCAACAAACGCGGTGAAACGGAGAAGTTCGAGAAGATAAGGTAAATCATTTACCATCCATCGTCTTGAAAAAATAAAACACTGCACAGAAATGTTACATAACTCTTTATTATCCACTCTATGATTTAGAACAATAATTTAGTCACTGAGTGTTTCGTAGTGTCATATATGTGCTTAGCACTGTATTAGCATTAGCAGAGCCTTGTTAACACGCTCTTCTGTTGGTAACACGGTTGACACAAAGATGAACTAGATGTCTGCTTTCGCTTAAATATCTAAAAAAAAACAGCGCGTAAGCATGTCACTTAATGAATTCAGCACAGTCTATGACCATATTCTATAGAAATATAGAATTTCAAGCGAAACAACCCTGTAACTTTTCCCTCTACATATACAGTGCTTCAAGTTCTCCACACAGTAAATTTTGAAGAGTAAAATTTACTCAATTTGAGGAAAATTTTACTCCCAAAAAGACAATATTTGGTCCCAGTCCAAAAAGAGTGAAATTTACTCCCATCATAAAAGTTAAAATTTCAGAGTTATCTGTACTCTAGCTAGAGTTCATGTTTTACTCCACAAGATTACAATTTACTCAATTTAGCTTAAAGTGAGAACAACTCCAACACCATTTCACTCAATAGAGTTGTATTTTACTCTGTATGGAGCAGTTACTGCCTCAAAATAGAGGTTAATTCTACTATAAATTGAGAAGAATTTTACTCTGTACGGAGCAGTTATTGCCTCAAAATAGAGGTTAATTCTACTATAAATTGAGAAGAATTTTACTCTGTACAGAGCAGTTATTGCCTCAAAATAGAGGTTAATTCTACTATAAATTGAGAAGAATTTTACTCTGTACAGAGCAGTTATTGCCTCAAAATAGAGGTTAATTCTACTATAAATTGAGAAGAATTTTACTCTGTACAGAGCAGTTATTGCCTCAAAATAGAGGTTAATTCTACTATAAATTGAGAAGAATTTTACTCTGTACAGAGCAGTTATTGCCTCAAAATAGAGGTTAATTCTACTATAAATTGAGAAGAATTTTACTCTGTACAGAGCAGTTATTGCCTCAAAATAGAGGTTAATTCTACTATAAATTGAGAAGAATTTTACTCTGTACAGAGCAGTTATTGCCTCAAAATAGAGGTTAATTCTACTATAAATTGAGAAGAATTTTACTCTGTACAGAGCAGTTACTGCCTCAAAATAGAGGTTAATTCTACTATAAATTGAGATGAATTTTACTCTGTACAGAGCAGATACTGCCTCAAAATAGAGGTCCAACTCTATTAACTGATTTGTATTTCACTTAAAATGAATCTTAAAAATAACTCTGGATTAAAATGTCTGAAATAATAAAAAAGACCAGAAATATATATTCCACAATTAACTTGTATTTTCTTAAATGCATAACACTGCGCACCCATCATATACATGTCAATACTGTTTGGCCGTTGTAATATCACAGCATTATATGATACATAAAAACTTAAAATGGTCTCAAAACCTATAACAAAAATCTCCATGAATATGGCTCCATGGGCAGAGTAATCAACATGAGGGAGGGAAGAAAAAAAAAAAAAAGTATTTTGGGGTGACACGTCTCTGTATCATGATAAAAACAAATAGAATATTCACACAATCACTACACCAGTAGCTGCAGGTACGGCTGTAGAATATTGCAATAGCCATCACCCCACCCAAAGAATGTATACTATATTTAAACAATTTGGACACGTGCCCTTTGAAATTGGGTGGATTGTATAAAAGAGGAGAAAAATATGAATAGATTAGAATTGGAGTAATGGACAAGAAATTTAAAAAACCATTACCTGGTGCAATAGTTTGATCTTAACGACTTATTACAGGAAACAGTATGGTACAATAAATGAACTTGAATCATCATTACTGTATGACCTCTGCATATCGAATGCTTTGTGACACAAAAGCTCTTTGACATCAATAACATGAGGTCCTTCTGCAGTGCATACAACTTTAAATGCACAAAAATGCTCATCCATGCACACTGCTTGTAGTACAAATGTAAGTAACAATAACCTCTCGTCTTTAAGAACAACACGGTGGATTTTGTGAAAAACTGGCATCTCATTATGCACTTTAAGACAAACAACTAAACCTGAACGATACACATTTCCATGTTGTTTGGCCCATCTAACATCTAACACCTTAGTGTCCATTGCTACCTGAAGATCCTCTGCTATCTCAAAGCCCCTGTCCATCACATTTAAAGCTACCATTTTACTTGGACCAAGCACCAGTCTGTCAGGCTCAAATGTTTTCCAACTATATGCTACTTGAGTTTGGTGTTTCTTTGCCAATGTTTTAGTTATATTTTTGAAACTTTTGAGTTGTTTTTTGAAGAAATTGTGCTTTGCTTCATAGCGCATGCACAAGGTGTGCAAAACTGGTCCAATTTTACGAATACATGTAGGATAATGCACCATAAAATGATGCTTTGGTAGTAGCTTCTTGCTGGGAAACAAATGCTTGAATAATCCATGGTGCTCTAAAATCAAATCTCACCTCTGTAAATCAAATAAATGGTAATGCCAGTTGACAACATGGGAGAAAATACAATATGTGCTATTTGAAGCAGCAACAGAAGCAAATACCAATATTGATCACCTTGACAAACCAAGTCTCCAAATATAAGTGGGAAATTCCGAAGTAAACACCAAGATTGGATTGCGTTTAAACCCAAGTCGTTTGAGTCCTCCACTAACTTCAATGCAGGTGGCTTGTTGTTTTGTTCCATGTAGCCATAGTTAAAGTTCTTAATTCTCCTGTCTATTTCCTTTGATGTTGTGTAGTTTTTGATCAAGTGTAGTATTAGCAGCTTCATTTCATATTGTGCCACTCCCTCCAAGATATCGTGCATAATATCAACAGAGAAGTTTTCACATGTATTAAAGTACTTCAAAGAATTTAGAACACAGGAACGTTTTACACCCATCACATAGGGAAGACTAGGAGTTTTATCCATCATTTGGCAGTGTTTTGCATGAAGTGCTTGAGTTCGCATGACTATCTTGGGTGAATCTTCTGTGAATTCTGTTTGAAAGTCCTCTTTCTTAGCGAGACAAAAGCGACAACAATATCTGGCACTGAATGACTCTACAAAACCAAACAAACCATGAAGACCAAGGTTGTCACCAGTAACTTGAACAATAGTTCCATACACATTCTCCTCATACAGTGGGACCTGAATTCCTTTAGTCTCCAGCTCTTTAATGTCTTGAACAATTGGATGAAGTATTTTAGAAAAGCCATATGTCTTAATGTCTTGGGCATGAAATAAAGCAACCAAATGAATATTAAGCAGCATTGAGTTGTGCTTTGGAGAAAGATTACGCAAAGTGAAATACATTGCTCCCAATTTATGTATTCCCTTTTTACTCCCCAATGGATTTGTACATTCAAAATCATCATAGAAAAGCTGCAACTGAATTGCATGCTTCTGTTTTGAAAATAAAGGATGACTGTTGAAAAGAGCTCCATCACAAAAGTCATTTAGATCTTTTCTTGAACTATAATCCCTCTGCATCATGTCTTTTATCTTAGGGTGTTTGTAAATGAAGTCTAATGTTTTCAAAATTGGAATATAAACAAATTTATCAGTAACAACAACTGGATCATAAGTTCCAGTAGTTCGATTGCGTCATGTATCAAATCTTGTACCAAGAACACATTCAACGGGTTCCACCCTTCCCCACTTTTCTGTGAAATACTGCCTTCTCTTAGTTTCAGAATTTAAGAGACCAAAAGGATTTTCAATTTCTTCAAAGCACTGATCAATTTTAAACTCCACCTCAGTGTTTATAGGTTCCTGCAAAGATAGACACTGCTTCACAGATTCTTTTGCTTGATTATGGATCTCATCAACAATCTCTTCCATTGAAGTAACCAAAGAGTTAATGATTGTTTCACCTACACCTGCCACTTTAAGTTCAGCCACTGTTGTAGCACAGCTGTCTACAAGACTCTTATTAAGAATGACTGGGTCAGAAGAGGGAATGCTTGATGGAAAGTCATCAGCAAAACTTCCGGCTAAATGTGCAGTTGTAGAGGGGCCTTTACCAGAATCACCACGAGGTTCATGTGCTTTAAGATGCTTTCGAAACCCAGAAAAAGTACCAAAGAAGTGGGAACAACCAGGCTGACCACATTTCAGACGAAGTGTCTTTCCTGAACAAAGTCCGTGGATCAACTTTAAGTGCTTAATTAGTGAATTGGCATTGGCCTGAGGGGCTTTGCAAAAAAAACAAAACATTTCTGTATCAAATCAGTGCAAAAGCAGATCCCTCCAAAGCATCTCAAAGTGTCAAAATCAGTGCAGCATCCGGGCTCTCATCTCTTTGACCCTGGGATTCACCTTAGTTGTAGCAGCATCAATTTGGTAAACAGCGGTTTGCAAAAAGTAGTAGACATTGGCCAGATCCCTGTATGAGGTAGCGAAGACGAAATGAGCTTTGAAAAGCTCATCAAAAGAGGTAAGCGGATCTGGTGACTGACACGGGATTGCATGTTTGTCAATCACAATGAAATATTTGTGTATGGCGCTCCTCTTGGTCCCCACAGCCAGTAGATAGGGTTGACGGCTCTCTGTGATGCTGTCCAGATGACCCTCAACACTGGTCCCAGTCTGTGACAAGAAAATGTAATTAGTCTTGCTATTAAAATAAATCTGTTGCAGTTTATGGCCCCATCATCACCACAAGAACCACCTTTTCCCACAAAATGCTAGATACCATAGAAACCATACCATTTTCAGCCTTATTTTTTTTATTCTTCTAACTGTAAAAGAAATAAAACACTTAATCATATCAGCGTATCTGAGGCTGACGATGACAGATCTGTGGGGAGCCAAATCAGATAAATTTCACAGGCTACTCGGTAGACTGCGTGGCCATCGTTTGATATAACAAGAGTTTAGTTTTAAGGTTTAATATTACGAACAGAACAGTTAGCCTTCTTAAGCTTTAATTAAATCGTAACATTACCTTGATAAATTTCACAAGGTGGTCAATGGCTTGTCTGGCAGAGAGCTTTCCTGGTCTTTTGTTGCGGCCATGAGGTGATGGCGGCATGAGGTGGATAAGGAGCAAGATGGATGACAATTCACTGTCCCATCCTGAAAATAAAGAAAATTTTGAAAGACATTTTTACTAAAACGTCCATATTTTTGTTTCAAAACCCACTTACTACTACAACGTGTATATATATATATATATATATATATAATCATCATATATTTCTTTAATTCGGCTGTACCATCTTCCAGTTCCTCTGTTGTGGATTCTGCGTTATGAAGGAGATCTTCAAGGTCGCTTGTCTGGGTGAGGCCACGACTTTGTTCAAGGACTCTCTGCTTGTAGTGCGTAGGCCACTGCTCCAGGAACCTTGCAGAGATGTCATCACCAAACATCAGACTGAAATCCTGCTCTATCTGCAGTCAAGATGGAATACAGAAAACAACATGGCATACATCATTAATAGGTGCACCAGGGCTTACCAGGGATGTCATCTGTTTAAAGTAATTTTTCATCTCAGCTCGATTTCAGTGCTAGGTAGTTTAAGAGCGACCTACCATTCCCTTGATGTCAAGAAATCTTGGAAAGGTGGTAAATATTTCAGAGGACTTTACTGGGTCATTAACCATTGCTTGGCGATGGGTGAAGGTCTGTTTCATCTTCTCCCTGATAATTGCTTCATCAGTTGTATGCTTCATCAGTGCGATGGCCTCACAACACTGGGTTTCTGTGGCCAGTTGGTCTTCCTTACAGAAGGGGGTTCTCTCACCAGAAACCGGACCGCCTGTAACAGTGAAACCACTTAATGATGCAATACTTTACTTCCCAAAAAAAGTTGAGCAAATTTCACCCCTTACACAGCCGCCCACTCGTCTTTTTTCTTAACCACTGCAATACCCACTACTGTAACAAAAAGCACTATGCATATTAATAATGGGTTTTAATGTGTGAATTCTCATAAGAAAAATATAACTACACTAAAATTCATGCACCTGTCAGTGGCTGAGGGTTTCTTTTCTTTTGTCCCTCTGAGGCTTCTTTCTGAAGCATTTTCACTCTCCATGCAAGAAATCCACTCCCATCTACCGGATTGTAATACTGCTCCTAAAGACCAAGAAAGTATTTATATTTTTCTTCCTTAAAAACACCAACATGTCCTTGCTAAAATCAAGGTCAGCCAGTTTGACATCTGCTGTGATTAACTTGTTGAGGTTAGAAGAAAGGGTCAGCTTACAGAAATGTTAATATTTAGTTGAAATCTCACTCGGTTTTTTGATCAGTACCACAAGTAATGAGTTAAGAGGTTAGACTTGTTTTATGTACTTACATAGCCCAAAGTTCCCTGGGGATCAGCCAGGTATGGAAACAAGGCAGTGATGCCCTTTGCGTAGTCCTCTTTAACACGTCTTGAAGGACTTGTCCTACAGTGCACACACACACACACACACACACGTATGAGAGCCAAACAAAAGTATTACTATGCCGATGCCTTCTGAACAAAAAAAAAAAAAAAAAACTTAGGGTTGGACGTTAATTACATGACAACATACCCATGTTCACTCGCCATGTGTGCAACCAAGATCTTCACCATGTCACATCTTCTGGAATCTGTTAAGCTTTTTGTCCGACCATACTCTGTAAGGATCCTCTCTCCTCCAGGTTTCTTCCTCAGAATGTTTTCAATGAGCTAAGTGTGAAGAGCGAAAAAAAAAAGGGAGGGACACAGGAATTTGGTTGCCAATTCTATTCACAGTGACACAAATGTAAACCATGCCCCATATTTCTCTGCAAATTTACTTGACCCCCCCACCATTTTATCAGAATCACCATCTTGATCTTTCCATGTAATAGTAACTTTGTCTTCATTGTCATCGAAACACACATTACAACAAAATTTGATTTCTGCTTTTAACCCATCCCCTTGGGGAGCAGTGGGCTGCAACTGTCCAGCACCTAGGGAGCAATTGTTGGTTAAGGGTCTTGCTCAGGGACCCAGAGTGCAGGCTGTGGGGATCGAACCGGGTACTTGCATCCTTCTCAGAGTCCAATCT
Source organism: Fundulus heteroclitus (assembly GCF_011125445.2). Lineage (NCBI taxonomy): Eukaryota > Metazoa > Chordata > Actinopteri > Cyprinodontiformes > Fundulidae > Fundulus > Fundulus heteroclitus. The sequence continues at coordinate 495,331 of NC_046363.1, forward strand.
CACTGCTCTAACCACTAGCCCACCACTCCCCAGTAAAGCTTACCTGAGCTAGACGAGTCAGGTCAGCTCTGTTTCTTTGGGCAGGAGTAGACTGCAAAATGATGGTGTCATCAGAGTCCCCTTCATCAAAGGAGCTGTTGCTTGTGCAAATGGAGTGGTTTGTAGAGGGGCTGACTAAATCTAGCAAGTTGACATAACAGGTGTGATTAGCAATAGAGGATCATCTGTGATAAGAGTAGTATGCAAGACCCCGCTAGATTAGGATGGATCCACACACTAAACTAGTTATTCGTCAGATGCTTTTTTAAGTGTCTGAAGAGGCATGTTTATTCAAAATGTCATGCAATGTGGATAAGTATCTCTTTACTATGTTGCATTACAAAGTAAGTCAGGACTGCATGGATTATGAGACTCTGAATGAACAAGTTACTCACCCTCAAAATCTGAACCCTTGGGCAAACGGACCTCAAGCACACCCAGGTCTGGTTTCATTACAAGAAACGCAAATGCATCCTCGTCAACTTCAGTGTTCAAATCATCATAGACTTTTAAGTCCAAGGTAGGAATCTCAAACTTCTTGGAAACTGTGAAGACAAAACAATATTGCACAAGATTGATATTCTGTTGTGCAATTAATCCTATTTTTATTAAAAGGTCATACATTTGTTTCTATTTATATTCAAACCACTTAAAACAACGATTTTATACTTTAACTATAAAAGAAATTATGAAGATTTTTACTAATATTTGAATATACTTTTACAGCGAACATTTCTAACTCAAATTGTTCTTATTAATCAGGGTACACGAAACACCATCTAGAGAAGGGGGTCCAAAATCTAAGACATACTTTAGGGGTCCTTGACAACAACAACGATAACAATAATAATAAAAAAAGACAGCACTACTCATTTTAACATGACACCCAACAGCTTGTGCAATTTGTTTCACTCACAACACTCCAAAAATGATTTGAAGGTCAGTTGCCCTTCATAACAAATGTATTTCTGGCGGTCTCTGTATTTCACTCTTACAGCCTGCATTCTTTATGGAAAGTAAAAAAGATAAAAGTTACTAAGATAATATAATTGATGCACTGAATGTTACAATTAGCTTAAGTATTACAAAAGCCTTATCTACAGGTAGACTCGATACCACTCTGCATTTGCATCTAATTAAATGTTGTTTGAAAGCTGGGTAAAGTCATTGTTTTTGTCTTAGGTTGCTTCCAATGTGTTTACATGCCTATCAATTCACATACCTAACGTTACAATGCTGCCGCTCCAGCATAGACCACAACACCCCATCTCTGAGTGAATAAAGAATTGTTGGTGTCAACCAGTTTCATTTGAGCTCACCTCTGTAAACTTCGCATAATTCCTTTCAACCCTTTGCTACGTGGGAAAACTCCGAAACTGTCGTTGAGGACATGTTTGTTCCATGACTTAATTCAGAGTAAAATGCACGTGCTTGCTAACGGTCCAAACACACACTAGCTAAGTGGTGACTCAATTCAGAGTAAAATACACGTGCTTGCTAGAAAAATACCAGGTAAAACGGTCCACATACAAAAAAAAAATAATAATACAGAACGGAAAGCAATTAAAACAGTCGGTGTAAATTAATCAGTTCAACGAAGAACCTTACACGTGATTGCTATAGGTCCAAACACACACACTAGCTAACTGATGCCTCAATTCAGAGTAAAATACACGTGCTTGCTGACGGTCCAAACACACACTAGCCAAGTGGTGACTCAATTCAGAGTAAAATACACGTGCTTGCTAGCAAAATACCAGGTAAAACGGTCCACATACAAATAAAATAAATAAATAACAATACAGAACGGAAAGCAATTAAAACAGTCGGTGTAAATTAATCAGTTCAAAGAAGAACCTTACACGTGATTGCTATCGGTCCAAACATACACACTAGCTAACTGATGCCTCAATTCAGAGTAAAATGCACGTGCTTGCTAACGGTCCAAACACACACTAGCTAAGTGGTGACTCAATTCAGTGTAAAATACACGTGCTTGCTAGCAAAATACCAGGTAAAACGGTCCACATACAAAAAAAATAATACAGAACGGAAAGCAATTAAAACAGTCGGTGTAAATTAATCAGTTCAAAGAAGATAACCTTACACGTGATTGCTATCGGTCCAAACACACACACACACACACACACACACACACACACACACACACACTAGCTAACTGATGCCTCAATTCAGAGTAAAATGCACGTGCTTGCTAACGGTCCAAACACACACTAGCTAAGTGGTGACTCAATTCAGAGTAAAATACACGTGCTTGCTAGCAAAATACCAGGTAAAAACGGTCCACATACAAAATAAATAAATAAATAACAATACAGAACGGAAAGCAATTAAAACAGTCGATGTAAATTAATCAGTTCAAAGAAGAACCTTACATGTGTTGCTATCGGTCCAAGCACACACACTAGCTAACTGATGCCTCAATTCAGAGTAAAATACACGTGCTTGCTGACGGTACACACAAAAACCCCACTTGTTAACTGAAATCTGGTAAAACCTCACGGTCAAGCTTGCTACCCGCACAGCAGAGAAAACATACCACATATAATAGACTGGTACACAGAACATTTTAAATAAAATACAATTTGCAAACCAAGGGCACAACTCAATACAGAGTAAACTGTTACTGTTTCACCGTGCCGTGTCTACGGTGAAGCACCCTCGGTGGACCCAGTTCGTTTTACCCAGTCAGGCGACCCCCACTTACTTATTACCTTGAATGTAGGACGCATAAAACAGACAAGTATGCTTTTAGTTATATTTTATCTAGGTAAAGACAGAGAAATAGTTACAGTCACACCAGCGCTGATGGGCCCCTGATCGGCAGGAGGCCTCGAGTGCTCATCACGCAAACATTATAAAGGGATCTCGGGACACACCCATACAAGGGCGGTACACATCCAAACTGTGACATCAGCAGGGAAGCTGTGTCACCTCCAGGGTGGTATCTGATAGATATGTGCCAATCTTTTGGGTCAGTGCCATCTAAGTGTGCCATGCAGTTCTGGGATAAACAGCTCGTTCCACTTGACCTTGTTGATATCCTAACAGTCCCCCTGATGATGTGTCATTATGGCACATCACCAAAGATGATCAACCAGTGGAACGACAGCTCTCAGTCTGTCCCTCTCCCAGAACAGTCGGTCATTCCGTCCAGTCCAAGCAATCCAAGCACGTCAGCTTCCGGCTTCCAGAGTCCATCCATCTGTGATCTCCATGGCAGTCGATAGTGCGGTTCAGTCTCTGGGGTCACACAGTCTCTGCTGGTGTGCCCGAAAGGCACTTTGTAAAAAACAGTCCAGTTGTCCGTTAGCCCCCCCTGTTGGTGTGCCCCAAAGGCACATCACAACGAAAACAGTTCCAAGGAATGGGCCGGACAAACCACAATGGAAACATCTTAGCATCAATCAGCATGAATCATTTTTTACTCAACACCACAGTCCAAGCATTTTAACTACAATTTAGGGTTCAACTATTTGAGCTAGGCCTGTTTTAGGTTCCTATGCGCACATTATTTTAAGTTTACTTTAGACCAGATAAGCTAAAGATGTACCTTAATCAAGGCCAAATTCGTCTACTCTACCCCCACCCCAAGAAACCTCCTACTCGGTCCTCCACTCTCCATTCCTATGGACAACGATCCATCACCTTCACACCTCACAAATCCAAGAGTACCAGTAGGGGCATCAGAGGGCAGGCTGAGCCTCAAGCAGGAAAACCCCATCTCTCTAAGAAATGGTAAAAAACCTGATAGAGCCCAGTCTAGGGGAGTCCCACTCTGGGCCAATCTGAGCGAGAAGACACCCTGTATTGAATCTAAAAATTAGGCTTACCAAGTAATTTATGGATCTGTGATAGCCATCAGATCCTGGTTCTCTATATAACAAAGCAAAAAGATTGCAAGAACTGTAGGTCTTGGTGTGTGTGTCTGTAACAGAGAGTTTCCATTCTTAGTCATAAAGCCATAGCGATCATCATAATGCAACATCACAGTATAAACATCATAACACATAAGATCAAACATGGTGATGGAAGTCAGTGGAGAAGAGAAAGGAAAAAATCAGTTTTGTGATATAAAAGGTGTCTGTACGTCAATAACGCAAGTAAAAAACGTCAGGCCAGTCTGAGCACGTGGCAGACATGAATCTATTCGCACATAAGTGGTCAGCTCAGTGTTCTCAGGCAACTGCTCCTTCATGGCAAATCCATAGGTCTCTGGCATGTACTCCCAAACTTCTTAAGTCCTCTTCTTATTCCTCAGCATGGACAAAAACGATTTAGTTGGATGGTAATGAGTGTCCTGTCCTTTTTCAGGCAATAAGCATTTTATCCCCAGGAAAATGCTCTGTTGAGATGGTTGGCAGACACCAGGCCTTGTTTACTGTTGGATAACAGAAACAAGGTGTAATTAGTGTTCTTATCAAGACTCCCAATCCTTCTTTCATTTACCTTCTTCAAACACTTTCACATCCAGATATTTCCGTTCACAATTATTATGCTCTTAGCTTTACCTCCTTTACTGTAATCATTAGATCTTGCATTACTCTTATATAAAAGAAAAATCTGAAAGTTCAACGTTATCTGCAGCAGCATTTCTCTATAATTCTTTCCCATGTGTGTCTCACCTTACAATTGTCCAACAGTTGAAAAGATCTCTGCAATAGAAATTTATCATCATATGTTTCATGGCTACTGTGACACGGTTCATCTCAATTTATCTAGCACACAAGGAATTGTATTAAAACCTTTCAGAAACTTCTTACTGAACCAGCTCCAAAATACTTCACATTTTTCTAAAAAGTCCAACAGAAAAACCCTTAAGTTTGTAAAAGAAAGCTCCACTATATATATTTGCAGAATAATGTTGTGATGTTAATAAGAAGCAGCCCTATGTACTTCTTGTCTTATTTTGAAAAACTCAGCTAAGAGAAAGGAAGTGTGTGCATGCCCCTCGCCCACACGGAGTTGTGATTGGTTGCTATTCAGGAAGTGGGTGTAGCCCAGGGTGGAGACAGGAAGTAGTTCTGTGATTCACTTTCAGCTTGACGTGCATCAACCCTGGTTTTATCGTATGTCCCCCTGTTTGAATCTTGTTTGAAACAACCCGTTAAACTGTAGTATGCTGTGAGCAGTAAGTCACTGTTGCTTATTAAACACATCGCCCCCTGATCATGTAAGAAGCTCCATACTGCTCTAGGTCTTTAAACCTTTTTCAGTCTTTCAACATTAGTTAAATTGATAATACATCCAAGCACAATTATATCCCCAAGTAATTCAACCCTTTAACAAGTATCTAGTTCTTGTTCTCATGTGTTTAGTTTATCCTTGAAAAACCTTAAGCAGACATTACTCCGAGTGATTTTCTTACATTCTCATACATTTATTATTACTACTGTTGCTTTTTCTACAGTTTGTTCAAATTTAGGATCTGTGTTTTGTTAACTTATATCACCCAGTGATCTATAAATCCGTATTTTATGTTTACACCGTCTTGTCCCAGCAGATTAAAAATTCCCATTGTAGAATTTGCTTTTTTGTTTCATCAATCACTGTCTGTTATGATTATTGAAGAAATTGTGCAGTTCCTTTAAACCCTCTTAAATATTGACCACCCATTGGTAAATGATCAGCTTTAAGTTTTGCCCTTTATCTAGTTCTTTGTTTAGCCTTAGTATCTGCACCTTTAATTGACGAATAGTGGAATTCTTTGTATAAACACTTCTCTGTGTCCGTATTTGTTTAGGCCTCTATAATTTTGTTTTTTGCATTTTAAGTGTGAACCTGGTCAGGATAGAGAAAGTCATCTCCGATGCTCCTTTTGGCAACCCCAGCAAACCCAAACATAAAATTGTTCACAGTCAGTGTTAGGTTACAGGTAATCCCTGTGGGAGCACGACGTCGTCTCCTTTGTTCCAAGCGCCTGGGTCATCGAAACACTCCACCACCTGCGACAAATCTCTGACATTTTCAAACCACAGCAGCCATTCCTGGGTGTCCCACACCCCCTGTCTGTGAAATGTCCCCTTGTCGTAAGCCCAGGCTTTCAGTTTCTCTCCTGTTAAGTGTCCCCCTTTAGAGCCCATTTACCCCACAGTGTTCAAGAGTGTGTTCTAGGTGCGTTTCCTGAACGCCAACCTCTCCATGTCATGTTCGTGAAACCTTGTAGTTGAATTCCATCACCTGTGAAGCAAAGCAGTCATGCATAGTTCTTTTCAAGATTTTCTTTATCACAGCAGGAGTGTCACTGTCTGATGCCATTGCAGCTCTGATGTTCCTCAGAGCCAACCTTCATGCATTGACATCATGTTGGAGCTGTTATCCTCATCTTGTGTCCAGGAGTGCTTCTGCTGTCCTGACCAGATACCAAACGTCCAACTAATCTAATTGACCTCATTACTTTTCTGCATGTACAAGAGGACGATCGTTAGATTATCCTGGTCTAAAAGACCACTAGGTTAATAGATGGCTAAACTATGTTTATGTGTTCTTTTCTTCTGGATGTTTTAACATTTAGTTAAAGAACAACTATTGTGCTATTTTGTGTTTAAACAGATAGTTTTTAAGTCTCCTCACACCTTTTAGGTAACTGCGTACAATTCCAAACTATTTACATTGGTGCTTTAATCCTAATTTACCCAAGTTATTTATTAGAATAAGGCATTATTCTAAACCTGCAGTTATTCTGCTTATATTGAAAAATTAGCTTGCTCACTCGTTCGTTCAGTCGGTTATGCTATTAACTGTTGCTGTAATGCCTACTTTAACTTTTTCGCCCACTAGTTTTGTCATGATCATAATTATCGCCCATTGATGTAATAGCATACATTGTTCTTATCCACTTTCCTTTTACGTTTAAACGGCCCCTCTATGTAATCCCCAATATAAGTTGTCAAACCTTTTAGGTTTAGCATAATTACTTAAGCTGCTCTATGCTCTCATCCCGTAACTTAATATTTTGGTGCAAAATGGATGTCTTTTAGCGGTTCCCCCTATTTCTTCTCATGCATGATGTATTTTATGAAGCTTATTGTATCTTAAAGGTGCCTCTTTGAATCTACTTCAAAACCCCTTGTGGGGTTAATAAAATTCCAAAACATATTTATATGTATTTTAAATGATTTAAATAAAAACCTTGTTAGACAAGTAAAAGAAAATCCTTCTTATCAGCGGCCCAAAATCTCTACCAGCTTTGTTTCCAGACCAGTACCACTTGTCCGAATGCGTTTGACCCTCTTATCGCTCGCTAATAACAGCTCTGACTTAAAACAATTAACATCCTAGGGGTTTAATTATAATCCTGATTGCTTTGAATCTGAAAGTTTTCTTCTAAGCGCATCCGCCAATGTGTATGTTTCTAATGTGTGTTTCGTGTTTTAATTATGTGCAGGAAAATCTGATGTGAAATGCAGAAGGGGTGTCTGCCAACTCATCTTTGTTTCGTGTTGCGGTCCATTGAAGGTTATCCGATGCCTCTGTCTTTGCCCCCGCAATTAGTTGTCCATTTTCAGTCCTCATGTCTCAGTTCAACAGCACAACATCGTTCCAGGACAAGCGTTGTCCATGAATATTCTTTCTCCAATCGTTGTGTCTGAAACCACAAGGAATTCTGCCAGCATTTTGCCAATATGGATTTTGTCCAAAATCAAATTGTCCAATACAAGAATTGTCTATCTTCATCCGTAGTGTAGTGTAAATAAGTTGAAAAGAAAAAAATCAAAACAAAAATTACAAGAAAACTGTCTCAAAACAAAATCAACCACATCGTTCCCTCTAAAACAAAATTATTCTTGAAGTTTTTCACCTTTACCCCAGATCTTGATCCCTTAAAAATTTATCCAAGCAAAATATTTTACAGACAGTTCAACCTCTTTGTATAAGTTCATTAATAAAAAACATTTCTCTTAACCTTGTAGCATCACATTCCCCATTAAACCTCTATGCAGCTTCTGCAAAAATTACTGATTTTTTTTTTTTTTTTTTTCTAAATTTGATTAAAAACTGGATTAGGCAGGAGTCAAGTACATCACCTTTTTCTCCGTCCTCTGGACCACTGTGGCACCGCTTGGTACTAACTTGTCTCTGAGAATGCCTAAAAAGAGACTAAAATCTCTCCGTTAGCACATTCCAATTATATATGACCAGGTTTCCTTGCAAGAAAAAAAGCAGAAAACAGGATAGAAATGTTAATGTGAGTCAGTAGAGAGGGCAGCAGGGGTACATGAACAATTTCCAAAGCCACCTTCTTACCTCTAGAAGGATACTGAATACTGAATTGTACTTTATAAATAAATTTGCCTTGCCTTGCCTAGAAGGTCTCGATATTACCTGTCATAAGTTTGTTAAACTTAGCATAATTTAGTCACTTTTGTCAATCCCTGCATGTCCATTTTAGATCATGACTTCTTACCATACGGCCTGAAAGAGCTCACTTTCCAGAGACTTCTTTTGGAACAAGGTGGCTTTACAGTTTCATCTCACATCATCTGAAAGAAGTAACTCAGAGAAAAACAATTCTGTTAGTGTATTAGGTGACAAAAGAAAACCTGGTCTTTCTAGTGTCCTGGTTCTTAACGTGATGTGTCTAAGTTCTTGGTTGGTCCAGGGGAGGTAGGAATCTCTCGTTCCTTTACTTTCATCATTTTATATTAAAACTTCTCCTCTTCTTAAATTATCTGCCGTACAACCTTGAATATTGTCACTTCTTTGTCACTGGTGATGCAAAAATTAAAGCAAAGGAATCATTTAACAAAGAAATAATCAAAGTACACAAAACAATAAAAACCCGAAAGTAAAAAGTCTCCCAAAGCGTGCATTATGTGTGTTCCAATATCTTATAGCATTCTTTTGATTTCTTTCTAGCTCTTTCGATCATGCAAACTTAGTTATTAATGCTTTTCAATCTTAATTGGTTAAGGGTGAAACTTTAAAGCAACCATTTTCTCTTTCAGGCTTTTGAGCTTCTGGTGTTTTTCTATACATGATAAGAGTTTTCCCCGTAATTCAGCACATTGAGAAGGTGGCTTTATTTTATTTTTTCCCTCTGACATACTTTTCGTGCCCCCAGGCCAGAACACACAGACCCAGCCTTGCCATAAACATTCAGATGTTTACATCATGGTCAGATTTGTTTATCATATCTATTGTCCTGTTTCAGGTTAAACTGACCCTCTGAGGCTTGCCTCAGCTCAGCATAACTAATAACATCAGATGCTTTTGTAACCGATGACATGCTTAATGTGGCCTTGTGATATCTTAACACTTCTCAAAATTTCTCATTAGCTGCATTCAAATCCCCAGTAAAAAGAAATAAAATAAATTAATACAGAACCCTTAGAAAAGCAACCATATTTAGTCCCATACAGTTTGTTTAAAGCACAGTTTGTCTCATCTATTTAAATCAAAAATCATGTATATCTTAATGCTCTTAAATTCTTCTTTTTAGGCAGCTGTAAAATCCTTAGTTAAAAATCTCCCCTTTAAACATATCCCATCCAGTTCCATTTCTACCAAACATTCTCCCATATGCTCCCCATATGCTGTTTGCCATTTTATTAATGTTCCAAAATTACAATATAAAAGCTTTTTCTCTGTTATTATTTCAGCTGTCATGAATTCATTGACAAACACAAGCCAAGCACAATCTAATAGCATAACTGAATACAGCCCCAACACCTCTGGTTACTGTTCTGCATAATTAAGCTCCAAACAACAACAAAAACCTTTATCCCTAGTCCCAAGTAGTTCCTACAGCCCTGGGATATTTTCTGTTTAAGACACGTTAACATCTCTCAGTGTAACAATTTAATTTGGCCGGATGTTTAATGTGGGAAGAAAACAAACTGTTATTGAAATCTCTCTTTACCTTTCTTCAGCTTTTAGTTAACGTAGTTCATGATTAAAAACGTCATTTGAATTACGGAGCTGCAGTTCTCCCAAAACAAATGAACATTCTGAAACCATGAACATCACACAGACGAACGTTTAGTTACATACGATACACAAATACATACATTTACATACAAAGATGACATTCAGACAGACAAACACGTGCAGGCCTGCTTTTTCTGACTGTCTTAAATAGTTCTATGTTTTTCATAGTTTTTAAACGTCTATAGCAACGCCGAAAGATGTATTTTCAACATGTTAAGTTCCCGCTTAGTTTAAAAGTGGAGAGCTTGCGCTGGCTACGACCCCCGAATGTTTCGTCCAAACACGGTTTTACTCTTCAGCCCCGCAAGGATACAACTCTGTGTCTCGCAGACACCTGGACGCTTACCCCTTTTTGAAAGTTATACGTTGCATTTAATAGTTACGAACAATTTTATCCACAACGGAAGTCCCAGTCGGTCCCCACGTAAACGCTTCCCCGGTGCAACGCCCTTTTAGTTCCGTTTCCGTTTCCTTTTTATTTTTTATTTTATTAAAAACTTTCGCTTTTCTTTTTCTTATTAATCCAACTGCCCCGACCAACTGGTTGCACTTTGAACACCCCCCTGCGCCAAAAACCCCCAAAACAAAACAAAACACAAATACATTTATCTGTAACCTCACTTACACACAAAGACCCATTTGCACACACACACACAGACACACTCAATATCCGCGGATCCAAGCAGTCTCTCCCCCACTCACTCTGACTCAATAATCTCATTTCAACAGACACAATATATTGTACAAGACATGACGAAGGCAACAATATCAGACAGACAGCTTGCGCGCAAACTTACAACATTCTGTTCACATATGCTGAAGCCGTCTCCCCTGCCCAACGTGTAGTGTCATTTAAAAAGGCCAGAATCCGTACTTACTGGATAAAATGTCCTCAATGTGCTCCAAAGTTGCCGTGCCACTGGGGCCAAAGGAGCAGCTGTTCCTAGTACGTCAGTTCCAGCAGAGACTTCAACCGCATGTACCTCTTGTGGTTCCAGGTATGCTGATAAGCCAGTCCTCACATCACCAATAGCCAATACATACCCGCTTAAAGTCTCCACGAATGCTTTGATCCAAAGGTGCGCCCCTTTTCTGGGATCAGGGAACATGTGCCTCAGATGAACGTTGTCAGCACATGAAAGAGGGCTGTAAACAGCTGCATTCACCTGTCCTGTAGCACTGTGAGTCTGAAACAATGGCAGTTGCACACTTTGTTTTGTTGCAGGTAAAGAAAGATCAGTTTCGCTAGAATGCAGGTTACATCTGGGTCTTACGTCAGAGCTTATCTGTCCCCCACATAACACCATACCAGGCACCTGCACCGAAGGGTCTGATGAAGTCACCACACTCCTGGCCTTGGATAACAGTTCTCCCTTATCACCATGCAGATTGTTTTGCATAGTTGTGTACTTACCTTCTTGTTTGAAAGAAGATGATTCCCTTACCCCTTGCAGATTTTCACTCTCTTGTTGTTTGTCGAGGCCTGAGAAGCACATGCTGAAATACAGTTCAGTTAGTTTTATCAAGCCTGCTATTTTGATTTCCTCTTTTTGGTATTTTTCTCGAGCAAACTCACCTGCATCACCCGTTTCTACTTGTGCTAGGGCTAATCTATTTTTTAACATCTGCAAATAGTAAGTGCACATTTGGGCCTCTGGTGGTGACCCTTCTGTATCACCAAAAACCCCGTCTCTCCTCATTTTTTCACACCACTCCTCAAATTGTTTTAAATGGTTTTCAGCATCTTTGTGTGGGAAGTTTGCCATTATGCTCCCTTTTCCTGTCTCCAGCAGTGTTCCTAAAGAACACCCCTGGAGCTCATTTTCTGCCTGATTCTCAGCCATTCCAGCACTCACACGTCTTGGCCAACCTGCTGGGACAGCGTCCTGACCCCGGTCCAATGAGAGCTTATTTTTTATCTCTCAGACACCAAAACTTATTATGTTCCTATATGCCTTATTATTGTGTTTTTACACGGCAGTTTCAATGAGCCAGTGTACTCAGGATGAGAAGGCCCTTACCCTTCACTTCACTTCCACGGCTCAATGACAATAACGTGTCTCACACACACACACACACACACACACATACACACTCACACTCTCTCTGGCCAATCTTTAGTTAACTCAGTACGTACCTCCGGTCCTGCTGGTTGTGTGTGCGTCCACTGGCTTTTTTCTCTTTCTATATTCGTCTGTAATCGGGGTTTTAACAAAACGTCAAACCACCGCATTCACACTATTGTGTATTAGCCAGGTCGTACGCGCTCGTTTTTCGAAAAAGGCTGCTTTTATATTACCGCAAAAACGACTTTTATGTTCGTCCTCGCGGAAAATAAGGGGGCATCTAAACCCACATTTTCTAGGCTACACGATGTTTTAGAAGCCACGCGTACAGGCGTGTCTGTCAGAATGGCCGCTTTTATGTTACACACAGAGGAACACGTATTTTCCTCTGTGCCTAACAAGGGGACCTTTTAAACCCTAAATTCTCAAGGTGCACAGTATTTTCGGAACCCTGGCCAAGGATTCCCGGACTCTCACCTCTGTGACCGCACGCAAATCCCAAGTTACTATCGACACGTTTGCAAACAATTATCCTCAAACCTTTCTCTGCCTTTAGAAATACAAAAAGTCGGCCCTCCAGGAAGAAAAAGACACTAGGAGATGAATGAAATCTCCTTACCTTTTGTTGCGGCCGCAAGCTGTGTGTTTTTCTTCCGGAATGACGTCCTGACCGAAAAAACGGAAGGTGGTATGTCGTCCTTTGGGTCCGGGCGGAAACACCAATTTGTTACTGTTTCACCGTGCCGTGTCTACGGTGAAGCACCCTCGGTGGACCCAGTTCGTTTTACCCAGTCAGGCGACCCCCACTTACTTATTACCTTGAATGTAGGACGCATAAAACAGACAAGTATGCTTTTAGTTATATTTTATCTAGGTAAAGACAGAGAAATAGTTACAGTCACACCAGCGCTGATGGGCCCCTGATCGGCAGGAGGCCTCGAGTGCTCATCACGCAAACATTATAAAGGGATCTCGGGACACACCCATACAAGGGCGGTACACATCCAAACTGTGACATCAGCAGGGAAGCTGTGTCACCTCCAGGGTGGTATCTGATAGATATGTGCCAATCTTTTGGGTCAGTGCCATCTAAGTGTGCCATGCAGTTCTGGGATAAACAGCTCGTTCCACTTGACCTTGTTGATATCCTAACAAAACCTTCAAAATGGCCAGTAAAAACACACGTGGTAAGTTAAGCTAACAGTGAAATTTGGTTTAAATTCACATCTAAAGATATAGTCTGTGCTGAAGCTAACATTAGCATCGACATAACTGCATGTTTGAGACACACAAACTCACAAGCATTATCTCCCAAGTAAGGTAACAAAATTCTGCTGACATTTTGTCTTAAATAAAATAAATTTTTGTACTTTGCTGACTTACCCGGCAAACATCCGTCTTCACCTTGACCTTCCAACTGCTGGGATGGAAAATGACGGCAAAAACGAAACCTAAGGAACATTAGGGGGCGTGGTTTTGATATTACTCCAATATGATTGACTCTATTTTTTTCCTCCTACTCTAGTGACGACTGGAAGTAATTACACTCCGAAGTTAATAAATATTACTCTTTTAGAGGAAAATAATGGTAACTCTGAAAAAAGTACTCTCTAATTTTTCCTGTGCAGTAGTGCCGAATTTCCATCGTGCAGCAATTGCGGGCAGGGATTCTATTTTTTGGAGCGGAAAATAAACTTGTCAACGTGAGTCCAGACACGTGCGCTCTCGCTCTCTCTGTCTCTCTCTGTCTCTCTCTCTCTCTCTCTCACATACATTCAAGACCAAGCTTATTTTAATGTTGAACACTTGTAACAAATTGAATCAGGGTAAGGCAGATTTTGTGTGTGTATCCATGCGCGCGCGCGGATACAAAAATCTGCGTTACCCACATTTGAGCGGGGTGGTGGCACTGAGCTATATAATACACTGGAGTGCTAATCGCCCGCTGTTAGAACGAGTCGCTTTGAAGCCGCCATATTGGTACTCCCTATTTTCCTCCAGTAACTAGGGAATATGTGCGCTACAGCATTGAATAACGAGGATTTTCTCATGTTCAGGGGGGGCTTAAAGCTTTTAAAATGTCAAATGCCATATACTTTTATGTTATGTTCTAAAACTATCAAGTACTGAGAAAGTCATGTGCTGAAATATTTTGCATTTTATTAATTTAAATGTACATTTATAACATTTATAAATATATAAATAACAATATATAAAACATATATTTACATATATGTATACACATATATATATATATATATATATATATATACATATATACATGTACAAATATTTATATATACATATATGTATATTTAATATGAATAACATGTAAAATATTTCAGCACCTAATTTCCTAGTAGTTGATAGTGTTAGTACATCCACTGACTGTAGAATTACCTGTGAAACGTTTTCACACAGCCAGAAAACTGCTTGTTGTTGCAACCAAATCCTATGGGATTCTGTGAGAGTAGGGTGTAGCAAGATGGTGGCCAGTGACTTCAGTTTTTCGGCAAAATCAGCACTCTAGTGTATTATATAGCTCAGTGGGTGGTGGTATCTGCTGATTCTTACTTCATGACATGAGGTAAAATTTGCTATTATTTTACATTTTGATTTTCTCTTTCTAGGAATATACATTTTCTTCACCCTCATTGATTGCTCTCTCTCTCTGATTATCACATCACATCCAAGACGAGGTGTGTGGAACCATTGATCTCAACTGCCATCCCTTCACATAAGTGTCCCAGAAAAGGGGATCATCTGCCAGTGACAGGCCATAGCATACAAATATGTAAGGATGACATGAAAAGTTGAAGTTTGCAAACAACTGTGATACATCCAGATAGGGTTGGCTAGGCTTTACACTTGAGTTATGTGGAGGTGCAAGGAGTGCAGTTTGTGTTTTCAGAGTAGATATGAGCTTCTCAAACATATCAGACTAATGCACCGCAATAGGCAACGGTACTCATGCCTGTATTCAAATTGTCTATGTAATTTCAAGACACTGAATGCTTTGCACATCCACTTATCTAGAGTTCATCCCAAACCAGATTCTCATAAGCTTCTGGAATTGACAACATTTAGTTGTCCTTTGTGCACCTGTAGTACTCTGTCTTCTGAGAGAGATTTTTTCTCACATTTAGGCATTCATTTCAAAAGCCATGAAACTGTTGCCTGTGTTTTCAGGGATTGTGATCACAAAACAAATATCTACGGAAAATATCACTCGCACAAAAACAGGAAACACAACCCCCATGTGCTAAATGATTTCAAACCAGGCATAGTGACTACAGCTGGGGTTTCTCAAGAGTTGTCTGACAATGTAGAAAAAGATGCACTTAACTCAGATGACTCTGCAATGGACATAAACAGATCTTTTTCAAGTGAAGATGTAGATTTAAGTAAGACTATGTCTGACACAATTCGGCAAAATTTAGCTGCAGCTTTATTTAGACTTGAACATTTTGCTCATGAGCCAGCTACAAAAATGGATGAGTTTCTTGAGGAACTGCACTATTTGTTTAGTACAGGCACAATGCCCTTCTCTGTAAACATTATTGAAGATGTACTCAGGAAACATAGTTCCACATTTGATAGGTCAATGACAACTGAAGTAGACACAGCCCTCTCAGTCTCTCACCCCTTGCTTAAAGCTATAGGTGAGGGTGGCTGTTTGAGCACATCATACCTCCGCAACAAGTTTTACAGAGAGAACTTTAATGTCACCGAGCCTGTTGAGTACTTGCTTAATGAAAAGGAAAATAAAAGTTGCCAGTATGTGCCTATACTTAAGAGTTTGCAACAACTTTTAAATAGGAAGGATGTTATGGAAAAGATCATTGAGAACCACAGAGCCTATCAGAGTAATGGGATAACTGGAGGATGGCATACTTATAAGTCATTTCAGGATGGGTCTCTCTTTAAGAGAAACTGTTTCCTTTCAGTGGATGATATTAGGATTTTGATAACGTTATACATAGATGACTTTGAAGTATGCAATCCTTTGGGTACTTCTCGAAGAAAACACAAGCGCTGTGCAATCTACTGGACTCTAAGTAATTTGCCTCCAGGATCCCATTCAGAACTTTCCTCAATTTACTTAGCAGTCTTGAGCAAATCTGATGATGTGAAGAAGTATGGTTATGACCAAGTCTTGCAATTACTACTGCAGGATTTAAAAACCCTTGAACAAGATGGAATTTTTGTTCCTTTGCGTGGTAGGTGTGTTAAAGGCACTGTTCAAGTTGTTCTTGCTGATAACCTCGGTGCTCACAGTACTGCAGGTTTTAATGAAAGCTTCAGTACAGGGAGTACAGTACAGGGAGAATCATCCACCACAGCACATATGCCGATTCTGCACTGCAACACGGAAAGAGATTCAAACAAAAGATGTGAAATCAGGTTCATTCATTCTGAGAACCAAAGAGCTACATGAAACACACTTGAACTCTGCCCAGAAGGATGGTTCAAGCTGTTTTGGGGTCAAAAGGCAGTGTGTATTCATTAAAACCTTGCTCACTTTGACGTTCTCTCAAGTTATCCCCCTGATATCATGCATGATGTGTTGGAGGGTGTTGTGCCTGTGGAGCTTGCACAGTGCTTGTCATTGTTAATAGCCAAGAAATATTTTAGTCTTGAGCATCTTAATAAGTCGATCCTTGGATTTCCGTACAAGTGGTCAGATAAGACAAACAAGCCCCATGCAATTCCACCCACGTTTTCTAAAACAATTGGGGGGAATGCACATGAGAACTGGGCCCTGCTAAGATTTCTTCCATTCATCATTGGGTATCTGGTGCCAGAAGGTGATGAGGCTTGGCAAATTCTAATGGATTTAAAAGATATTGTGCAGCTTTTGGTAGCGCCAACACATACTGAGGAATCCATTGCTTACCTTGAGTGCAAAATTTCAGAGCATCGCAAAAGATACCAAGAACTCTTTCCTGATATGCAGCTTCTACCCAAGCATCATTACTTGGAACACTATCCTGTACTCATCAGGAAGTTTGGTCCTCTAGTTAATCTCTGGACCATGCGATTTGAGGCCAAGCATAGCTTTTTTAAGCAGGTCATTCGACATTCAAACTGCTTCAAAAATGTGCCCCTCACACTGGCTGTCAAGCACCAACTGATGATATCACATGAAAGCATCAAGTTTTATAAAACCTGCTTTTGAGATCACAAGTGTCTCAACTGTTCCTGTCGATCTTCTAAAAAAAGAAATAATGGAGAACATTGAACAAATGAGGTACACATGACTACATGTGTGACAACCAACGGTATACGTTTCAAAAAGGGCATGATTGTAGCCCATGGGTCTACCAGTTGGCTGCCTGAGTTTGGACAGATAGATCACATTTTTGTTATACAAGAGAGACTGGTTTTTGTGGTTAAGAGACTTTATGCGTTGTATAGTGAACACCACAGAGCCTTTGAGCTCATGCCATGTCCAACCAAAAAGACAGATCTCATTGAGTTTAGAAATCTGGCAGATGACTACCCTCTGGCAGACTACTTTGTTGGATCT
Source organism: Fundulus heteroclitus (assembly GCF_011125445.2). NCBI lineage: Eukaryota > Metazoa > Chordata > Actinopteri > Cyprinodontiformes > Fundulidae > Fundulus > Fundulus heteroclitus. The sequence continues at coordinate 512,917 of NC_046363.1, forward strand.
CTGAGAATGGTGACACTCAAAAGACACATCAGTATTTAAGGTGTGCTGACATTAAAAATTACATATCAATAAACATAATTTGTGTCTGCACTACCATCCAAATTCTTTTACACACTTTATAATTCAAGTGACTTATTTTAAAGAAAAATAAGTGTATTCAAAAACGGAAGTAACAAAAATTATTTAGGTTTGACATTAAAGACGGCAATCTGCTTTTCTATTTGCATCTCTGTTTTCAATTTTTCTTTCATCTTAGTTAAAATTGGATCATATATTGTTTCTTTTTACCATGTTTTAACAGGGGGCAGTTGTCATGTAAAATGTGTTTTTTTGTTTGTTTTTGTAAGTCCCATTTCATATTTTAGCTGTTTGTTGACTGATGAATATACAATATTTGCAGCTTATTGTTTAAAAATATGTTTTAATTGCATCATAACAAAGTAATTGAAATGATTTTTTTTTATTTCCATGATACTTGTTTCTCATATTATATAAGTGATGCATTATTTTTTTTTCCTGTTTGTGATTTAATTTTTTCTTCTGACTTTCAGAGTGGTTGGAAATGCCTGCTTCAGTGATGCTCAGAGTTGTACTTGGGGAAAACAATTCCCAAAGACTGATTTTACAGAATGGACTTCCAGCGACTGTCCCTGAACTTGTTGAGCACATTAAGAAGCAGTGTGGAGTACAGTCTGACTTCAGGCTTCAGTTCATGGATGCTGATTTCGGCAATGAACTTACAAACTTGACTTCTATATCAGAGATCGAGGACAAAAGTACCATAAAGCTAAATTTTGATTCCAGCCAGCTTGACACTCCAACCCCCCCTTACTCGTTTTTTTCTACTTCTCACGGTGGTGATGACTCATCACTTTCAACTGGCTCAGTTGACACAGACAATTTGTCATCACCTGATTCTGCAGCCTCAAGATCGTCTGGATGGCCTATTGTTTTTGTCATTCCCCGATTCCCGTATGACTGTGAGCTGCAGCTGGAAAAAGCCAATGCCGCATTCAAAGCAACTGGAACTTTTCTCGACCCTGACATCAGACTTAAAGCTGCGATTCTTGACAGTTTGGCTGAAGCAATCGTGCAGTACAAAGTGTACCCCACTGATAGTGAATTCGAAGAAGCAGCAGAAGCCCTTGTAACATCTCATCCTTGTTTGAGAGAACCAGGCTCTACCACTGGATATGCTGGCTGGAAAGTTAGTTTGAAATATAAACTTGCCAACTACAGAAGGAAGCTCAAGCGGCTTGGATGCCCAGAGGTCAAACTAAATTCCTTAACAAATAAACCTGCAGAGAAAAGCAGTCCTGCTTACGGTGTGAAGAAGCCCAGGAAAGCTGAGGTGAATTACTGTCCTTCCTACCCATCAGGGGAATCTGCAGAGATACTTGAAAAGCTAAGAGAGGTCCTCATTTCAGAAGCAAAGAAAAGGAACAATAAGGACACAGTCGCAGCAATGATGGCTAAGACCTTTTCTCATAGAAGGCAAGAAGTTATTCGAGATGCACCCATGATTACAGTTTTTAAAACCAGATGGCCAGCTCTCTTCAGTGTACGTGAGGTAAATTAATAAACAATGATAGTATGTACATATTTTAAATTCAAAAATAGTTTGGAAATATTTTTTTCTTTTATTTCCCCCTTGTACTAATTGGTGTTGTATCATATGTTGTTTCAAGCCTGATTAGCCACCTTCTCAAGTTATAACGTAAGGCTTGTGCTTCTGTTGAATGAGAAAAATAGCTAACTGTGTAGGTAGCACTCAAAAAATGTTTCCAAACGATTTTTCAAAGATTTGGAAAATTGCAATTGTTAAACTAATTGGTTGTCTTAGTACATTGATGGTTAAATTTCTCTTTACAATTTCTTATGCCAAGTTATGTGCTGAGTTCAAGAGGATAACAACAATCGGTTTGCTGCCAAAGTTCTTCTCCGAGCTGGATGCTCAATCATCAAAACTGCTCAAGGTCTTTGGCAAGAAGGGTGGTGCACAAGGAGGGGAGATCAGGAGCATCCTGATGCCCCTGACCCAGGTAAAAACTAATGGGACAAACTACCAAATGCGTCACTGTGATGTTGACATTTCAGGAGGAAATGTGATGGGGAGAAGATAGAAGTAAGACATTTTGGAAAGAGGACATTTCCACTGAACGAAAAATTATTTGATTGTGATTCCAGCTTTTGACAAAGTTAACTCAAATAACCTCCCATGATAGAGTAACAAGTCACTTCTTTCATTGCATTTTTGCTTTTCCAACAGTTAAAGATAAAATGGGTTTACATTTGAAAGAAAATAATGTATAAAATGCATGAATATAGAGCATAAGATTAGTCTTTATGCTGATGATGTATTACTCTATCTTCAGCACTCAAACTCTTCCCTTTCTCAAGTAATTAGATTACTAGAATCCTTCTCAAAGGTTTCTGATTACTCTATAAACTGGTCTAAATCTACGGTACTGCCAATTAATTGCTCTTTCCAAAACCCCCTAGATTCACATTTGCACTCAGGAAACATCACATATTTGGGTATCACTGTGTCGTCTAAACTTGCAGATTTAGTAAAATCTAATCACATCCCACTTTTAAAAAAGATAGAAGATGACCTGGATAGATGGAAATCGTTTCCAATTTCACTCATGGGTAGAGTAGCTTCGATTAAAATGATGGTCTTACCTAGAATTAATTACTTATTTTCAATGATCCCCAATAAACCATCATCTGACTGGTTTAAATCTCTAGACTCTTCAATCTCTAAATTTCTTTGGAAAGATAAACCGCCCCGTATCAGCTTAAAGACGCTACAGAAAACTAAAGACAGAGGGGGACTAGATTTGCCTAACTTCCATAAGTACTACTTGGCAAATAGACTACAATATATCACTAAATGGATAAAGCAAAATCCGTTAGACGAGCCCTGGATAGATATAGAACAGAAAATATGCAATAATATCATGATTTCAGATTTGCCGTTTATTAGCTCAAATATAAAACGGCATACATGCTTTAAAAATATCAATATCAGCTCTACTCTGACAGCATGGTGGGAGTTTCTTAAAATGACAAAGTCGTCACTTATCCCATGCAGTCGTACACCCATCTGGAACAACCCTGACATCCTACAAAATAATAATATGATAAACTTTACATACTGGAAGAATAAAGGTATTGAATATCTGGAACATTTACTTGATGGAACCGAGTTCATCAATTTTTCCAAACTAAATATGCAATATGGCATTAGTAAAAATAAATTTTTGGAATATGAACAACTTAAATCTATAATTAGAAAAAAATTTAAGCATATTAAAGGTGGTTTACAAATTCCAAGTAATATATTAGAGTTCCTAGATTTAACCCCCCCCAAACTACTGTCTAAATCATACAGGACACTGACTAAAATAGATGATTCAATATCTCTTCCTATTACGAAATGGGAAGAGGATCTATCAGTCAACTTTGAACAAGACTTCTGGGCTCAGATATGTCTAAGAACTTTCAAATTGACTAGTAACACCAACTTACAACTAATACAATACAAAATCCTTCACAGAGTACACTACACAGGACAAAGATTATTCAAGATGGGTCTGGCACAATCTAATATCTGTCCACACTGCATAGGCAATCATCCTGATAATTATATTCATGCGTTATGGTTATGCACACCAGTCCAGAGGTTCTGGACACAGATATGTAAGGACTTATCAAAGTGCTTGAGCTGTAAAATTACACCTTCCCCATCAGTTTGCTTGCTTGGTAATTTTGAGGAAAGCCCTCTGGGGAATAAAATAGTTTACATGGTTTTCACTGCACTATGTATCGCAAAGAAAACTATCCTCGTGAATTTGAAAAGTAAGGAGAATCTCAGTATCAATCAATATAGAGATCTTTTGTCGGATCATATTAATCTTGAGACAGCATCTGCATCCACATCTGTTCGATCTCTTTGGGCTCCTTTGATTAGCACTATCACTTAGTGGAATGGGGGGCGGTGGGTTGCTTCCTGCAGGGCGCAGTGGCTGGGTGGAGGGGTTCCTGGGACTCTGGGGGCACTTGGAGTGGGGCACTTGGTGGGTCTGACTCCAGGGTCTGTTGCCCCCATATGGGAGGAGCTTGGGAGGCCTACGGGTGGCCCACAGCACCGCTTGTGGCGCTCTTGGGGAGCTACGTGGGGACGGACGTGGGTTACCGACCTGGTAGCTGTGCTGTCGCTGGGTGGGTCCTGGGTGGGTCTGGGGGCCTGGGGTCCCTGGGGCGCGCCGCCCTCGGGCGGGGGCCCCGGCGGGGCCTCGGGGGTTCCGGTTCCGGGGGGTGTGCCGCTTGGGGTCTGGGCCGGCGTGCGCCCAGGTGTCCGCCCCTGCACGGGGCCTCTGGTGCGCTGGGGGTCCTCAGGGCCTGTTGAGCTGGTAGGGGGGCATGGTCGTTAACATCTCAGGGCAGATGCTCTTCCCCTTCTTTGGGTTGGCATTCTGCTAGTGGGGGGAGGGGAGGGAGGGGGAGTAGTGACTTACCCAGCCTGGATGTCTAGTGTCGAATGTATGGTGAGATGTTTGAATGTTAGTGTTGGGGAGGGTTTAAATCTACGGGTGGTGGGGGGGGGGGGGTTTGGTGGACGTTCTGGTGGGCTTGTGTCCGGCCCCCTGTCCCGGTCCTGGTCCGTGTAGTCTCCCGGTGCGGGTCTCACCTGGGGCGTGGGGTTTGGGATGGCTCGTGCGGGCTGGCTGGCCAGGGTCCCCCATCTTATTAATTTATTTATTTAATTATTTATTATTATTATTATTATTAATACATTTTTTTTGGGGGGGGGGGGGTTAAATACAGTAGGCATGGGGGGTGGGCTGGGGGAGGTAGAGGTGTTGGTCCTGGTGGGTGGTTGGCTGGCGGGCCCTGCGGCCTCTCCCCGGCCCCCGGGCTATGGTGGTGCCGCTGGAGGGGCCCCTTTCTCCGGGTGGGGCTTTCGGGGAGCGGGGGTGCCTATTGGAGTCAGTAGGGGAGCTGGCTCCCTGGGTTGGCTCCCCAGTCCTTTGCTCCCCATCCCCGGACTCCTCCCTCTGCCTGCTCCATCACGCCGCCACACATGTAGGTCCTTGGGGAGAGGGCGTTACTGGAGGTTGCCACCTTTTGGTGACGTCCCTCTCCCCAATTTTATCATGCATTTTAGACACTTTCACTCCAAACATTTTCACAACGCACATCCATGTAGGCCACGATATGGGGTGGGGGGGTGGGGGGAAGACGTCTGGGGGGGGGGGGGGGGGCTTATGTTGTGTGAGCCTCGCCCCGGGCGGCTCCCTTCACCCCCTCTCGCATTTAGACATTGAGGGTTCTTCTGGGTAGTTGCTTGGAGGGGGGCGCTGGCACCAGCTCCCTTCCTGAGGGGGGGTGGGCTGTGCCGTGCACCCCCTTCGGTGCTCCCAGTTTTAAACACACCTGAGAACAACATGCAACAACACAACATCTGAGCGGGCGTAGGGAGGATCGGGGGTCTTTTGCACACCCCCGATCTCCGATCGCGGCACAGAGTCTGGGGCCTGGAGGAGGTGCGGGCCACTGGGTACGGGGTCTTGGCGGGGGGCTGTTGCGGCTGGCCAGCGGCTTACCGGATCTGGGGCTGACACCTCTGCTCTCCCAGGAAGGGATGGGGGGCAGGGGTGGCTAGGGTAAGGTCGGGGTGGGAGGGGGTTTATTAGGTATATAGTGGGTGATGGGGGGCTCTGGTCGGATGGCCCGTACGGGTCGTGTCGGCCCCCCCTCTTTGGGGGGCCTGGTCCGGGGGGCGCCTGGTCCGGGGGCAGGGCCAGGGGTCGGGCACAGGCAGTCGTATTGTTGAATTGTGGTGACCCCCCCCCACTTGGGATTTTTGGATGTGAATGCTATGTGGGAATGTGTGTAAAGCCTCCTTTTTTTTAATTTATTTTTTATTTTATTTATTTATTTATTTATTTATTTATTTGGTGTCTGTGTGTGGCGAGTGGGGCACAAGGGAGGGATGTGTGAATGAGTGTTTTTTTTTTTTTTTTTCCAGGTTTGGGTTCGGTCCGCTCCCTCTCCCAAGATCATCTCAAGTCTCCGCTAGGTGCGGAGCCCATCCCCCCACGTCCTGCCCTCCTCCGCTGCGTTGGCGGGCGCCTTGACCCTCTGGCGCGTTGACGGTCCTCGGGTTTGGGGCGGGTTCCCGGGTGGGCGCCGGCCCATTCCCGGCGGTGGCTTCGCGGGGCCTGGCCCCCCGGGGGGCGGCCGGGGCCCCTGCCGCGGGGGCGGGCGCCCCTGGGGCCTCTGGTCCCCAGGGCCCATGGCCGGGACCACTTCAGCGCGGCCGGCTGCCGGCGGAGCCCACGGGCTCGTCCCCGCGGCTCTTGAGGGCGTCGGCATTGCTGTGGCTGGGGGATTTCCTCGGGGTCGTCTCTCCTCTTTCCTCAGGGGGGGGTTGTAGATTTCCTGTGAAGGCCCCTCTCGGGCGCACTGCTTTGGGGGCCCCTTTGGGAGTCCGGGGTTATGGGTCCCCTGACCCCTGCCTCTGTGCTCGGGGAAGGTGGGTCCTCCACAATCACTATCAAGCCATTTCCTTCTGGATAATTTTCACCTAAACTAGTGCACTCTCACAATCTCCCACAGGTGCTGGGTCCCAGGTATTAAATGTTCACTTATATACAGAAAGGCTATAATTTATTTACTTTCTTTTTTTTTTAGGTATCACATTACACATGTCAGCTTAAATAATACATATTATTTAGCAATGGTATCAAGGTGTTACACGATTGTATCTGTTGCTTTATGTCTGTTGGTTGTGCTGTTCTTTTTGTGTCTCTTTCCAGGTGATGGAGCAGACAGAGGAAGTTTTATCATTCTCTTCCTTTTATCTCTTCTTTCTTTCACCTCTTCTTTCTCTTTTTTTTCTCTTCTTGTTTTTCTTTTACTCTCCTACTTTCCCATTGTAGTGTCCATATAATTTGAAATTCTCCCTGCAGGAATCACAATAAAGCTATTTACACGCACAAATCAAGCGGAGCATTATGGCGAAAGCTGTTTGCTCCGCTTGTGAAAGTAAAATCTGTCGAGCTCTATTTGGCATTAAGATATCAATTTTTATTGCCACATTGCTAGACAGGACACTGGGAAAAAATAAAATAAATAAAATGAAAGAAAATAATGTTTCTTTTGTTTAATGTAGCATTAAGTGTGTGACTTTTAGTCTCCCAGTTGGTTAAACAAGTTTTCCTCATGTTTGTGTTTCCTTTGTGTGGCCCGCACACTGACAACATTGATGTGAAAAGAGAGTGCATCCTTAAGGCGTTGTCATTGTACCTGAATGAAGACCCTGAGAAAGTAGTGAAAGAACGCATGGTATGTAATTTAGCTTTTACGCTCTAGTTCTTATACACTCAACAAAAATATAATCGTAACACTTTTGGTTTTGCTCCCATTGATGAACTAAAACTCAAAGATCTAAAACTTTTCCACACATAATGTCCCCATTTTCGCAAATATTGTTCACAAGCCAGTTTATCTGTGATAGTGAGCCCTCCTCTTTGCTGAGATGTTGATTAGACACCATGATTAGTGCACAGGTGTGCCTTAGACTGCCCACAATAAAGGGCCTCTCTGAAAGGTGTAGTTTTGTCACAAAGCACAATACCACAGAAGTTGCAAGATCTGAGGGAGCGTTCAATTGGCATGCTGACAGCCGGAATGTCAACCAGAGCTGTAGCTCATGCATTGAATGTTCATTTCTCTACCCCATGTGGAGAATTTGGCAGCACTTCCAACCAGCCTCACCACCGCAGACCACGTGTAACCACACCAGCCCAGGACCACCACATCCAGCATGTTCACCTCCAAGATCATCTGAGACCAGCCACTGGAACAGCTGCTGAAACAATCGGTTTACATAACCAAAGGATTTCTGCTCAAACTGTCAGAAACAATCTCAGGGAAGCTCATCTGCATGCTCGTGGTCCTCATCGGGGTCTCCAGCTGACTCCAGTTCGTTGTCATAACCAACTTGAGTGGCAAATGCTGACATTCGCTGGCGTCTGGCATGTTGGAGAGGTATTCTCTTCACAGAGGAATCCCACTTTACAGGGCAGATGGCAGACAGCATGTATGGCATCGTGTGGGTGAGCAGTTTTCTGATGTCAATGTTGTGGATTGAGTGGCCCATGGTGGCGGTGGGGTTATGGTAAGGACAGGTATCTGTTATGGACGAAGAACACAGGTGCACAGATGGAATTTTGATTGCACAAACATACCGTGACGAGATCCTGAGGCCATACATCCAAGAAAATCCCCTTATGTTACAGCAGGATAATGCACGGCCCCATGTTGCAAGGATCTGTACACAATTCTTGGAAGCTGAAAACGTCCCTGTTCTTGGATGGCCGGCATGCTCACTGGACGCGTCACCAGCGTATACGAGAGCGTGTACCAGTTCATGCCAACATCCAGCAACTTCGCACAGCCCTTGAAGAGGAGTGGACCAACATTCCACAGGCCACAATTGACAACCTGATCAACTGTATGCGAAGGAGATTTGTTGCAATGCGTGAGGCAAATAGTGGTAAAACTAGATACTGACTGGTTATCATAATTTTTGTGGAGTGTATTTACATCCTATAAAAGAAAATGCAGTTATATGTCACAGATTATTAAATAGCTGTTTTGCATTAGCCGTTTGTCCCTTAAAGGAAAAAACAATTAATATGAAATTTGTTTTTATTTTTTCAGGACTCTGATGTTGACAATGCTGTTGAAGTTGAAGTGTAGACTGTCTTTGGAATAATAGTGATTCGCAGAGAAGGTGCAGAGCCTGAAGATGGTCCAGAGGATGTGGGTATCATTTTGGAGGGGGTCGATGTCCTTAATGAGTTGGGTAATGTACCATTAGCAGTTGCAATGCTGTTTGCTTTAGTTTATGCCCTCAATCTCAGCTACCCCCCCCCCCCCGAGTGGAAATACACTTTTGAAGCTCTGCAGAAACTCATCATGGGGCTTGATGGACAGAGGTTGTCTAAGAAAGTCCAGGTGCTGAAAACCCTACTTGCACGTTAATATTTCTTAGGGTGACAGTTAGGGGCCTTCAACTTTGAAAATATCCCAGAGGTCATGTTGGGGAAGCAGGTGGGGAGCCGTTCAGTTCATAATGTGGTTTTAAATTCTTTATTTCAATGCTCCCAATTGTTGCCAAAATGTGAAGCCTTCTGTTCCTTGGTAATATATTTCTGTGCTAACAGTGCTTGAAATTGTTGCTTTATTTGAATTTCAAGGACATGTATGAATACTTTAGATTATAGGTAAAATCTGTTTCATCTGATTTAGAATTTTAAATTACACTGAATTGTTAGCATCGTATATTGCATAGAAATAGTGTATCTGAATTTTTTTTCACTCTTAAGTTAAAGATTCATGTTGGTGAATTTTCATATTCAAAATCAAAATTTTATATTTAAAAAATACATTTAATAAATTATAATTGTCAAATTTAAAGAGTTTGAATTCAGTTGCTGAATTTTCAAGGTCCCAAATTCAACCAGCAAAATTAGCTTTCCGACATTCATAAAAACTAAGATTCTAGATCAAGTCAAACCAATATCCAGTTTGTTCATTAGATGTTATTGTAAAACTAACTGAAATTTTATTTTAAAAAACGGTGCTATGTGAAGCCCTGATGAAAAGGCTGAATGTTGGTTTGACTTGATCTATAATCTGTTGCTTTTCCCAAGATCTCAGCAGTGAAATTTTGATTCCGAATATGAAAATAGAGACACATTGCTGTTGAAAATGTGAAGCAGTTAATTCAGGTTAAAAGTTATTCAGGTATACCATTTCAACGCATTAATATTCACTGGAAACAATGCTTAATCTTTAATTCATAATCAGATTAAACAGATTTACATAATAAGTAAATGGTCTCTACAGAAACATTTTGAGAAATCAGTTTTTTTTTAATTCATGGATGAAAAAGAATGCAATTTTATTTTTTAATTGTACCTAATTATTTTGTAAAGTCAAATGTTTTTCTTTGTTTGCCTCTTCATGGGCAATAAAGTTTAATCTCAAGGAACCCTGTTTGCTGTTAGGTGCTTTTCCACCCCCGACACCCACTTGATATCAAGTGACACAAACTAGGTTGACAAATATTTACATTGTTTAAAACAAATATAGATGTCAGAATTGACTTATTGAATTATTGATTTTCATACAACTCAAAGGACTCAACTAGTGATTGTCAAGTGCTGCAGTCTTATTGGATCAGCACAATTAATTAGTTGTTTGGTATAATTTGAAAATATAGTTATACCTATCCCATTAAATTGTGTCACCTACTTTTCAATCACACATGGATAAATATGTTGAACTAACCTTAAAAAGGTATGTTGGAGTTACCTGTTGTAATTAAGTTACGGTAGCTTTGCTTATTCAGCATGTTTACATTAATTTCACTCAACAAAAGAGTCCTTTGCCAAATGAGCATTTAATAATTGGGTGGAAATACTCTCCATAAATTATGTTCAAACAACAAATCATTTTTATGTTGGACTTGCCCCTTGTAATTGGGTAATATTAACACCAACGCCTTATGTTTAACCAGCATATTTACATTTATGTCAATAATAAAAAAAGATTCTTGCTAAATTAGCATATTATGATTGGGTGGAAATACTTTCCATAATTTTTTTATGTTCACAAATGATTTTTTTGAGTGTTGGAACAGTTGATCCAGCAAATTCTGGCAGGATCTCACAAGTTCTGCAGCTTGCAGGCAGTACAACCGTGCTCTGTATCCCGACGACGGAATTCGTTCAACAACCGCCGACGTTTCTGTAATACAGATAAAAAAAAAAGAAAATAGAATATAATTAGATTTTTTAACGTAATCAGGTTTGAATAAATTTTATATATCACAAAATAATTATTTGAAAGCTTTGAAATTAAGATATACCTTCAATAATCCTCTTAACAGCACAAGCTTTGATTATTCAGCCGATGTCTTGTTGGAGTTTCAGGACAGATGTACGTGAGTTATTCAGACAGGGTCTTCTTCTCTGTTCACTTTTTGCACGACGGGTGGCTCGAGTTACTGCAAATATGAGTATACAGAATAAATAAAATATAAAAATAACAATGACCAATTGTTGACTTACAGGTTGACTGCGCTGTTGGAGCTGCTGTTGCAGCTGCTGCTGGAGGGGTCAGAACCGATGATGGTTCAACCGCTATGTCTCCCTGTGCTGCTGCCACAAACATGAGCATACAGAATAAATAAAAAAATAAATAAAAACTAAAATAAATAAAATATAAAAACAGTAATGACCAATTCTGGACTTACAGGGTAACTGCAGTGCTGAAGTTGGGGGAGGAAGATCCTCTGATGGTTCATCAGCATTGTCTACCTGGGCTGCTGCCACAAACATGAGCATACAGAATAAATAAAAAATGAATAAAAATAAATACTGAATAACAATAGTAACAAACATGATCATTTACCATCCGGCTGAGGGGTTGAGGTCTGGGGAGGGAGATCTGCTGCTAGCGGTGATTCAACCCGTATATTATCGGTTACAGAGTGAGCCGTTACTGAAGGAATGATAAACGTACAGAGACATACATTTTAAAAAACGGTTACTACATGAAAAATAAAAGTAAATAAATACTGAATAAAAATAGTAATGAACAGATGTTCACTTACAGTCCGGATGGTTAAATGCAGTAGGGGGCGGCAGTATTTTGGCCGTAAACGCTGCTTCGGCTACAATGTCTCGGCGGATTGTTACTGCCGCTAAATAAAACAGATTAAATGAACCCAGATAATTCGGAAATGTACAATCAGGGTTAGATTCAGAGTTATAATAGTTAAACTAGAAGAATGAATCCAGTCAACTCCGCCTCATTTCCAACCTATTAGGAGTGGAAATGAAGATGTTTTACTTTTCTTAACGAAATATAGCAATGGTGTCCTTACATTGTCGTTCAGTTAGTGTGAAAAAACTGAAAATGTAACACTTGTTAGTGCGATCATAAAGGATTGCTATGTCTGTTAAAACTCGATTGATCACTCAATATATCACGTTATGAGAAAGAAAACGGCTCTGTGGTCATTTCCAGATGTGTCACGAAAATATTAGCTTTATGTTATTAGATTGTCGCATGTCTGTCTGCTTAAACCGAAAATCCCCCTTCCTGAGTTCATCACAGCTGTCTGCTTGTTCGTCTTTTTTCTTTTTCTTTTCTTTTTGACCCGCATGAATAGATCATATAGAGCGGATTTCTCGTGTGATCAAATGAACACTGAATAAAGGTACAGCCAAAATTATCAGATTTAATAAGATTTTAATTCAACCAAGAACCATATAGAGATATTAACCATATTAAGAAAACGAGATATGTCTCTTTTAAAAATAGAACAATGTATTTGGAGTTTAAAAAAATCTATTTCATTTTATTAGAATGTGATATTTAAAATATTTAGACTTCACAAAGCTGAAGATTAAAACTTTTATTGATTTCAAAAATACAATACAAAATTCTACAAATTTCGAAGGGGATAACTCGTTTGGCACAACGAGTTTTTACAACGCGTCTTGCCCATTGACAGCTGGAGATCGGCACCAGCACCTCGCGAACCCAGCGGGGATGAACGTGTGAGAAAACGAATGATGGATGTTCTGGGCTATCTCTTTTTTCTTGCCATAAGGATCTCTGCCAGCTGGCACCAGAAAATGCTATTATTGGGCTTTCTTCGTCTGGAAACTGATGCATACAAACATCTTACGAGCGCAGCCATGATGAACTGCTGAACGCGCACAGCTGACAATACAGCGATCTGATTGGCTGAGCAGCAAAAATTGAATCACGTGACCTCTTGGACCGGAGCGCCACAGTTTAGATTTTTTATCGGCTATAACTTCTTAATGTGCAAGTGAAAACGTGGGAACATTGGTGTTTTGAGTTCACTGCTATGTGTAGCAATTTTTCCCGGTGGAAGAAAGTTGCCCCCTGACAGTTCATACGAAACTTCTTAAGGAAGCGTCCTACAGATTCTGGCCCACGGACTAATCTGGAAATTTTGTGTTTGCAGCATTTCTTACACTGCGTGTCTTTATTACCTTTAGAGGCTCTTGCATCACCGCAAGGTTATTCATTATCCGACAAAATCCAGACACCTCCATACATACTGGCTTTATAATAATAACACTGTAAAATGGGGGGAAAGCTTTTATTTAGTTAACAAAATGTGAAGAAGTCCTTGTTTTTAAAGTTAAATCAGAGTAACAGTCACTCCTTAACACTTTGTTTAAGCCTCCTATGCTGAAAGGAGAACCCTTCATCTTGTCCTGTAGGGTTCCACAGAGCCTGAGCTTAAAGAGAGGCCGACCTTTCCTCCTTTGCACGGTCTCTGCAGTTCGGTCTCTACAGCTCTGGACTCCTCAGCTCATCTCACAAGCTTTCTGTTGTTGAACCATGGGGCTGGAAAGGGGGACTTAACAGCCGCGTTGCATTGTGGGATACCTGGGCTACGGCAGAACCAGCCTCTGTTCGTTTATGTTCATACGGTTACGGATACGGTTCAGATATTTAGTTGTGTCCAATTCCTGTCTAATGAAGATCAACATGCATGCATAACACGGATGATACAGTGGGGAGAACAAGTATTTGATACACTGTTGATTTTCCAGGTTTTCCCACTTGCAAAGCTTGAAGAAGACTGTAATTTTTATCATAGGTACTCTTCAACTGTGAGTGATGGAATCTAAAACAAAAATCCAGAAAAATACAATGTATGATTTTTAAATAATTAATTTCCATTTTATTGTGTGAAATAAGTATTTGATCATCTATCAACCCAGTAAGAATTTTGGCTCTCACAGACATGTTAGTTCTTCTTTAAGAAGCCCTCCTGTTCTCCACTTATTACCTGTATTAACTGCACCTGTTTGAACTCGTTACCTGTATAAAAGACACCTCTCCACACACTCAATTAATCAGACACCAGCATCTCCACAATGCCCAAGACCAGAGAGCTGTGTAAGGACATCAGGGATAAAATTGTAGACCTGCACAAGGCTGGGATGGGCTACAGGACAATAGGCAAGCAGCTTAGTGAGAAGGCAACAACAGTTGGTGCAATTATTCGAAAATGGAAGAAATACAAAATAACGGAAAATCTCCCTCGGTCTGGGGCGCCATGCAAGATCTCACCTCGTAGAGCATCATTGATCTTGAGGAAGGTGAGGAATGAGCCCAGAAATACACGGCAGGACCTGGTCAATGACCTGAATAGAGCTGGGACCACAGTCTCAAAGAAAACAATCAGTAACACTCTACGCCGTCAAGGATTAAAATCCTGCAGTGCACACAAGGTGCCCTTCCTCAAGCCAACGCATGTCAAAGCCCGTCTGATGTTTGCAAATGACCATCTGAATGATCCAGAGGAGGAATGGGAGAAGGTCATGTGGTCTGATGAGACAAAAATATAACTTTTTGGTTTAAACTCCACTCGTCATGTTTGGAGGAAGAAGAATGATGAGTACAACCCCAAGAACACCATCCCAACCGTGAAGCATGGCGGTGGAAACATCATTCTTTGGGGATGCTTTTCTGCAAAGGGGACAGGACGACTGCACCATATTGTGGGAAGGATGGATGGGTCTATGTATCGTGAAATTTTGGCCAACAACCTCCTTCCCTCAGTAAGAGCACTGAAGATGGGTCGTGGCTGGGTCTTCCAGCATGATAACGACCCAAAACACACAGCCAGGGCAACTAAAGAGTGGCTCCGTAGGAAACATCTTAAGGTCCTGGAGTGGCCTAGCCAGTCTCCAGACCTGAATCCAATATAAAATATTTGGAGGGAGCTTAAAGTCCGTGTGGCCCAGCAACAGCCCTGAAACAAGAAGGCTCTGGAGGAGATCTGTATGGAGGAGTGGGCCAAAATCCCTGCTGCAGTGTGTGCAAACCTGGTCAAGAACTACAGGAAACGTCTGATCTCTGTAATTGCAAACAAAGGTTTCTGTACCAAATATTAAGTTTAATTTTTCTGGTGTATCAAATACTTATTTCACACAATAAAATGGAAATTAATTATTTAAAAATCATACATTGTATTTTTCTGGATTTTTGTTTTAGATTCCATCACTCACGGTTGAAGAGTACCTATGATAAAAATTACAGTCTTCTTCAAGCTATGCAAGTGGGAAAACCTGGAAAATCAACAGTGTATCAAATACTTGTTCTCCCCACTGTATGTTCTCTGGTCTTTCCCATTTTGCAGGCAAACATAAACCACTAATTGTCTGGCCTTGTTTTTAAATCAGGCAAACAGGAAGTCAGAGTTTAGCCCTGAGAATTTCTCAAACACTCAGATCAACTTAACATTGTAAAAAATTAAATTCAAACTGCTTCAGTTACATTTATTGTTTAGCACTAATTAGGCCAGTGGTGCATGAGTGAAATATTTCTTACTGTGGGATCTTTCCCACTGAATACATATAAACTTGAATCACACATGGTGATCAGGGGTACAAACAGCTGTGGACAGCACAGTAATAATAATAATGGTCGCTTTTAAAGTTTAATCAAACGTTTTCTGCCCGTTTTATTGTTCAAATGCACGACGACATGTGCTGACAGTAAAAGAAATGCTTTTTTTTTTTGACACAGATGCTGCTGGAAACTTCCTCTGCCCTGCTTCGGCACTCTCCTTTAACACTTTTAAAACCGTTCTGGAGATAGACACCATGGGGACGTTCAACACCAGCAAGGTGGTTTATGAGAAGTGGTTCAAGGTACGTCTGCCTTCCTTCAGAGGCGTTTTCATGAAAACAGAGAAATTCTGGTCATTATTACAATTCAGAGTCAGAATTTGGTTCCCATGGGCCTCCTGAAGCTGCAACATTTCACTTAAGCACAATAAAATGTGTGAGATGTGCAGAGAAATCATCCGTTTCATCTCGTTCAACCAGTTGGAAACTAAAATAACTGATCTTTGTCTGATCTGCAAACACATCGTGCTAACAATACAGACGACGTTGTCTGCTATTTTCAGTACCAAGGTGATTTAAAAGAGATTTAAAAGCTATCCAAAAGGAAACTATCTACCGCATGTCGAAATGTGTGGTTTATTCAGGCTGTGAGCGCAAGGTTCTCAGCAGAGAACAGCAAAGCTGCTCTGTTTAAACATGAAGGTAATGTCAACTTTTTTTACGTAGCACCTTTAACCAGGCATGGACTGGTAATCGGGCGTACCGGGCATTTTCCCGGTGGGCCGACGTGCTGTTTGGGCCGGCAGACCCGACATGTATAGTAATAATATGTATTATTACTAGAAAAATTTCTGAAGAAATTTAGCAAGGCGCCTGCCACTTGGTGCGTACCGTACCGTCAGAAATAGCAACAGGAAGCAACACTGCGAAAAAATTACGTCTCTACCATTTATAGATCAGGAGATATGAAGCGTTGTTCGGGGCAAAGTTCTCCATTATAATCCAATGGGACTTATTGTGAGCAAAGTCTCTGCACTTTGGTAGACTCGCCCGCTGCAGCTGTGTCAGTGAGTTTCCATGACAACGGAACTCTGAGGGCCAGAGAGAGAAGCTTCATTGAGATACAATGGCAACTTTCATCGCTCACTGCAGCGGCTGTGATTAATGTAGAAATCTGAAATTCGCACAGTCACTTCCTCTTAACATTTTAAAATTTTCATGTGACTTTCAGCCATGTGTCAGTTTACTGTCCCATTTGGGATTTCACATGCTTTCCTATTGGGCCTTTGCTTCCAACAGGACCTGGCATGATAACCAGACACAACCCAATTGGCCAATACAGCACCACCCACCTGTGGGAAATGGCGCTACTGACAATTTTGGTCAAATGTTGAGTTCTATGCCCAGATGTGGTGAGGCCGAGTTGCTAAAGGAGGCCAATCTGACCCATGAACTTTGGTCACGTTTGGTGACATTAAGTATTGGCACCCCTATTTGAGGCACTTCCCAGTACAGGATTTGGACCAAACTGACAGAGTACAATCCCCCGGTGATACTGAACACAACCATGTTAGCGGCTAACTGTTAGCATGTTGCTAACCGGAAGTAGCTCTATGAAGGTCTCACCAACTTCTGCTTCACAGAAACTGTTCTTACTTTAGAGAGAAAGCTCAGCAAGAAATTTGGGCTACGTCGCATAAAGCATCTCCAAGCTATGAGGTGTCAAACATCCAATGCTTTTCAATGGGGGACCAAACCCCTTATGGACCCAATAATGCAGTGCTTCTCAATTATTTTCTGTTACGCCCCCCCTAGCAAGAAGAAAACTGTTCGCGCCCCCCACTCCCCACCGTGACTATCCATCCCTGCATAACATTTTATCCTTATTAACATTAAAGAAAAAAAGAAAGACATATGGTCAAACTTACAAAGAATAACTTTATTAAATCGTGTTTTAAGAAATTAAAAATAAATAAATCCTTGTTTAAACTGTAAACATGTTTGACCAACTAATTGCACCATTGCAAAATTAAATCAGATCAATAAATATTTAATTATTATAACTAATAAACTACAAAAACTATATACTATATATATACTATATATAGTATATACTATATACTATAAACTATAAAAATATTAGCTAATATATTCAGTTCAGCAACATTAACTCAGGAGCACAATATATAAAACACTTGAACCTACAAAACCAAAATGAATTAAACAATTTGTGCTCATTTTTTCTTTCTTTTTTTGATCAAAATGAGGAGGCAGTATCAGCTCCTCTGCTATGGTGTGGGGCTTTTTGCACTGCGCAATTTGGTACGCCACCTTATATGATGCTAACAGCGCTCGGTGGTTTACTGAAGTAGCCTTCACAAAGCGGGATGACTGTTGGCAATATTCAGCACGTTTTCGCTGAAAAAACTCTAGCGGCTTATCGCCGTGATTGGGGTGTAACGTATTTAGGTGACGCGCTAATTTATTTGGCTTCATGCTGTCCGCTGCGAGCATTTTTAGAGACCAAACACAGCGATCTTTCCTCTTCTCCAACTGTAGTCACCGTGAAGCCAAGCGCAAAATACGCTTTGTCAAAATTCCTCGTCTTAGCTTTCGGGTGACTTTCTTTTGTCTCATTATCTTTGTCTCCCTCCGCTTTCCTTTTTCATCCCTGTTAAAAACTTTTTCATGTTGGGGGTTGTTATGTTGAATAACGGAGGCTGTAGACAGAACGCAGACGGAGCTTTCTGTTGACTCAACACTGGTAACCAAGGTAAACCTGTAAGTCGTAAAATGTTGCACTGTCGCAAACGTGACAAAAGTAACAATGAGAGCGCCACTGCCCCTACTGTAGTGGATGCGCAATTACACTTTATACTAGTACAGCCAAAAAAAAAAAAAAAAAAAAAAAAAAAAAAAGCCTGTTCCCCAGGGTCACACGCGCCCCCCCAGGTATTGCACCGCGCCCCCCCTAGGGGGCGCGCCCCACCATTTGAGAAGCACTGCAATAATGCATGCCCATATATGGTACAGTTTAGCTCAGAGGGAAAGTGCAGGCTTTGCATGCAAGAGGTCATGGGATCGATTTCCGGTGTGGGGGAATTAAAATTTTATATTATAATCCCAACAGTGTGTATATTAAAACATGTGTGCTGATCCCATGAAGTATTTTTTTGTATCACCCGCCATTTTGAGTTACCATGGTAACGTTATAAACTACGTTTTTTCTCCCTATTTGAGGCTCATCCCAGTACAGGATTTGGACCAAACTAACAGAGTACACTCACCCAGTGATACGAATTTCAGGTTCCTACGGTCTTCACAGCCCTCGCTGCCATAGCGTTTGCAATGAGGAGGCAGTGCTGTGCGAAGCACAGCACTGCCTCCCATGCAAATGCATGGGCAGGGCCTATTACTATTCACCTCTAAACGGCTTCTTTATTAATATTCTTAATTATTTGTGCGTTAATGCGGCCCGAACCGTAGCTTGCACCCCCACAATATAGGTATCAAAACGTGCGGTTCGGTCGGCAATAGTGTGCTACTACTTTGATTGGGGTTTCGAGTTACCATGGCAACAAAATTAGCGAAAAACCACCCCCAAAAAACCCATAGGAATGAATGGAGTCGGGTCAAAAGAAAGCCTAAAAAAAGCCTCCAAATGACCATTTTCAACGCTGTACTGTATCGTCATGCTTCCACCTACAAACACCATTTAACTTCCAGTTTGTAGATATTTCTGTGAACTACTCAGAAGTGAAAACGGGATGTGGATATCTTTTATCGTCTCTTCACAGTTACTCCTCAAAGCTCATGTCCAAAAATCAGCGAAATCATCGTTTACAATGAAAGTCAATGACGGAATTCTCCAACCGCTAGAGTGGGCCACTCTAGCTTTTTTAAAGATTTCAAAACTCCGAACAACTTGACCTTACTCGCTCAATTTTCACTCTACGTAGACAAATTATACATCAAAACGTAGGTATTTTTGTCAGGATTCGGGAAATGGCCTTTATAGATTTTTCGCAAATCACCTCAGACCGACACAAACCCGAAACCTCCCCCATTCATTTCCTATGGAGCGGTTTTGAAAAATGACGTCTAAAAATCCAAAACATCACATGTTTTCGCATCGTCGCTACTCCTAAACCGTTTTATGTACAGACATGAGACTTTCACACATGAATGTCCCAACCCTTCTGGCACTCACAAAAAAGGAATTTTGTGGATAACTGTTACGGTTTTTCCGCAGGAACAATTTGTTCTGGAGTAGCGAATGTGCAAAATCCTAAAAACTTTTTGGAGCTGCATTTTCCCACATCAACCACTTTTTTACATCATCGCTGTGTCTACACCGATTTTTGTACAAACATAAAAATGAGCTTCATGGTCCTCAAAAGCCTGCTGATACTCATGGTGAAAGAATTATTTTGATATCTCTTATACTTTTTGAGCTACAGCGATTTGTTCGGAACCGTTTTAAGAGGATTTCTGAAAATCCATAAAAATCCCATTTAGATCATAATTTTTTGCGCCTTTATTAAACTTTATCCAGCAAAAAACGAGTTTTGAAATCTTTAAAAAAGCTAGAGTGGAACACTCTAGCGGTTGGAGAATTCCGTCATTGACTTTCATTGTAAACGATGATTTCGCTGATTTTTGGACATGAGCTTTGAGGAGTACTTGTGAGGAGACGATTACTGATATCCACATCCCGTTTTCACTTCTGAGTAGTTCACAGATATATCTACAAACTAGAAGTTAAACGGTGTTCGTAGGTGAAAGCATGACGACACAGTACAGCTTTGAAAATGGTCCTTTTGAGGGTTTTTTGAGGCTTTCTTTCTACCCGACTCCATTCATTTGTATGGGTTTTTTGGGGGTGGTTTTTCGCTAATTTTGTTGCCATGGTAACTGGAAACCCCAATAAAAGTACCAGCACACATCTCGTAATCGAGCCACACGTTTTGATACCTATATTGTAGGGGTGCTCGCTACGGTTCGGGCCGCATTAATCGTGACGGAAGAAAAATTAAGAATAACTAGAAAAATT
Organism: Fundulus heteroclitus; assembly: GCF_011125445.2. Classification (NCBI taxonomy): domain Eukaryota; kingdom Metazoa; phylum Chordata; class Actinopteri; order Cyprinodontiformes; family Fundulidae; genus Fundulus; species Fundulus heteroclitus. The sequence goes on from NC_046363.1 coordinate 533,461, forward strand.
TCTGAAGAAATTTAGCAAGGCGCCTGCCACTTGGTGCGTACCGTACCGTCAGAAATAGCAACAGGAAGTAACACTGCGAATTTCAGGTTCCTACGGTCTTCACAGCCCCCGCAGCGGCCGTCGAAAGGTGCCATGTTAAGTCAATGGACCTCCTAGGAGCCTCTTGCTAGCAGCGTTGTCATGGAGACTCACTGACAGCTGCAGCCCTCTCTCTGTCTGTAAAGGCAGAAGAACCCTGGCTAAGGAGAAATTGATAGGACCTTCCTAAAGCTATTTCCGTTAGCAACATGCTAACGGTTAGCCGCTAGCATGGCTGTGTTCAGTATCACCAGGTGATGTTACTCTGTTAGTTTGGTTGAAATCCTGTACTGAGAAGTGCCTAAAATGGGAGACAATCCTAAAATTCACCAAATCTGTCAAGCAGAAGTTTGTACAGGCTTCCTAGAGCTACTTCCGGTTAGCAACATGCTAACCGTTAGCCGCTAACATGGTTGTGTTCAGTATCACCGGGTGATTGTACTCTGTCAGTTTGGTCCAAATCCTGTACTGGGAAGTGCCTCAAATAGGGGTGCCAATACTTAATGTCACCAAACGTGACCAAAGTTCATGGGTCAGATTGGCCTCCTTTAGCAACTCAGCCTCACCACATCTGGGCCCAGAACTCAACATTTGACCAAAATGGTGTGTAGTGCCATTTCCCACAGGTGGGTGGTGCTGTATTGGCCAAGTGGGTCGTGTCTAGGCATCATGCCAGGTCCTGTTGGAAGCAAAGACCCAATAGGAAAGCATGTAAAATCCAAAATGGGACAGTAAACTGACACATGGCTAAAAGTCACATGAAAATTTTAAAATGTTAAGAGGAAGTGACTGTGCGAATTTCAGATTTCTACATTAATCACAGCCGCTGCAGCTGGCGTCGAAAGTTGCCATTCTATCTCAATGGAACGTCTCCCACTGGCCCTCAGAGTTCCGTCGTCATGGAAACTCACTGACACAGCTGCAGCGGGCCAGTCTAAAAAAGTGCAGACACTTGGTGTCCAAGTCTGCCTATTGGATTATAATGGAGAACTTTGCCTCGAACAACGCACGATTTCTCCGGAACCGTAAATGGTAGAGACGTAATTTTTTCTGTGTTTATTTCGTAAAGGATAGGGGAAGAAGACTTGCTATCGGTTTTTGCTGGAAAAAGTTTAATAAAGTCGTAAAAAATTATGATCTAAAGGACATTTTTATGAAATTATAGAAATCCTCTGAAAATGATCCCGAACAAATCGCTCTGGCTAAAAAAGTATAAGAGATATCAAAATAATTCTTTCACTGTGAGTATCAGCAGGCTTTTGATGACCAGGTAGCTCATTTTCATATTTTTACAAAAATCGGTGTAGGCACAGCGACGATGTAAAAAAGTGGATGATGTGGGAAAATGCAGCTCCAAAGCGATTTCAGGATTTTGCACATTCGCTACTCCCGAACAAATTGTTCCTGTGGAAAAACCGTAACAGTTATCCACAAAATTCATTTTTCTTGAGTGCCAGAAGGGTTGGGACATTCATGTGTGAAAGTCTCATGTCTGTACATAAAACGGTTTAGGAGTAGCGACGATGCGAAAACATGTGATGTTTTGGATTTTTAGACGTCATTTTTCAAAACCGCTCCATAGGAAATGAATGGGGGAGGTTTCGGGTTTGTGTCGCTCTGAGGTGATTTGCGAAAAATCTATAAATGCCACACCAATGAGGGTTACATTTCCCGAAGCCTGACAAAAATACCTACGTTTTGATGTATAATTTGTCTACGTAGAGTGACATTTGAGGGAGTAGGCTCAAGTTGTTCGGAGTTTTGAAATTTAAAAAAAAGCTAGAGTGGGCCACTCTAGCGGTTGGAGAATTCCGTCATTGACTTTCATTGTAAATGATGATTTCGCTGATTTTTGGACATGAGCTTTGAGGAGTAACTGTGAAGAGACGATAAAAGATATCCACATCCCGTTTTCACTTCTGAGTAGGTCATAGATATATCTACAAACTGGAAGTTAAACGGTGTTCATAGGTGAAAGCATGGCGACACAGTACAGCTTTGAAAATGGTCATTTTGAGGCTTTTTTGAGGCTTTCTTTCTACCCGACTCCATTGATTATCATGGGTTTTTTGGGGGTTGGTTTTTCGCTAATTTTGTTGCCATGGTAACTCGAAATCCCAATAAAAGTAGTAGCACACATCTCGAGATCGAGCCACAGGTTTTGATGCCTATATTGTGGGGTTGCACGCTAAGTTTTGGGCCGTATTAATCGTGAAGGAAGAAAAATAAAGAATAACTAGAAAAATTTCTGAAGAAATTTAGCAAGGCGCCTGCCTCTTGGTGCGTACCGTACCGTCAAAAATACTAACAGGAAGTAACACTGCGAATTTCAGGTTCCTACGGTCTTCACAGCCCTCACAGCGGCCGTTGAAAGGTGCCATGTTAAGTCAATGAACCTCCTAGGAGCCTCTTGCTAGCAGCGTTGTCATGGAGACTCACTGACAGCTGCAGCCCTCTCTGTCTGTAAAGGCAGAAGAACTCTGGCTAAGCAGCAGTTGGTAGGACCTTCCTAAATCTATTTCCAGTTAGCAGCATGCTAACGGTTAGCCGCTAGCATGGTTGTGTTCAGTATCAGCGGGTGATGTTACTCTGTTAGTTTGGTTGAAATCCTGTACTGAGAAGTGCCTAAAAAGGGAGAAAATCCTAAAATTCACCAAATCTGTCAAGCAGAAGTTTGTACAGGCTTCCTAGAGCTACTTTCGGTTAGCAACATGCTAACCGTTAGCCGCTAACATGGTTGTGTTTGGTATCACTGATTGAGTGTACTCTGTTAGTTTGGTCAAAATCCTGTACTGGGATGAGCCTCAAATAGGGAGAAAATATGTTGTTTATAACGTTGCCATGGTAACTCAAAATGGCGGGTGGTACAAAAAAATACTTAATGGGATCAGCACACATGTTTTAATATACACTGTGGGGATTATAACACAAAAATCTTAGTCACCCACGCCGGGTTTCGAACCCACGACCTCTTGCATGCAAAGCCTGCACTTTCCCTCTGAGCTATACTGTAGCGCCATATATGGGCATGCATCATTGGGAAGATAAGGGGTTTGGTCCCCCATTGAAAAGCATTGGATGTTTGACACCTCATAGCTTGGAGATGCTTGATGCGACGTAACCCAAATTTCTTGTGTAGCTTTCTCTCTAAAGTAAGAACAGACTCTGTGAAGCAGAAGTTGGTGATACCTTCCTAGAGCTACTTCCGGTTAGCAACATGCTAACCGTTAGCCGCTAACAAGGTTGTGTTCAGTATCATCGGGTGATTGTACTCTGTCAGTTTGGTCCAAATCCTGTACTGGGAAGTGCCTCAAATAGGGGTGCCAATACTTAATGTCACCAAACGTGACCAAAGTTCATGGGACAGATTGGCCTCCTTTAGCAACTCAGCCTCACCACATCTGGGCCCAGAACTCAACATTTGACCAAAATGGTGTGTAGTGCCATCTCCCACATGTGGGTGGTGCTGTATTGGCCAATTGGGTCGTGTCTGGGCATCATGCCAGGTCCTGTTGGAAGCAAAGTCCCAATAGGAAAGCATGTAAAATCAAAATGGGACAGAAAACTGACACATGGCTGAAAGTCACATGAAAATTTTAAAATGTTAGGGGGAAGTGACTGTGCAAATTTCAGATTCCTACATTAATCACAGCCGCTTCAGCGGGCGTCGAAAGTTGCCATTGCATCCTAATGGACCTTTCTCAACTCTGGCCCTCAGGAGTTCAGTGTCATGGAAACTCACTACACACATGAAGCGGCCAAAGTCTATGCCCCAAAGGCAGAGAGACTTTCGCTCACAATAAGTCCCATTGGATTATAATGGAGGACTTTGCCCGAACAACGCTTGATATCTC